>NC_064931.1:753445854-753748235 GCF_023897955.1 Schistocerca gregaria
ACAAAACAATTCTACAGTTATCCCAACAGGCATTTAAGCCACAAGCAAGAATAAAATAACAACAGGATTTCCCCTTCCTTTAGGGCACATGGTTCTACACAGGACAAAAAGAATCAGTTCCAGCACCAAGCATAGGGCTCTGGATCAAAGGGAAAAGAAACATGAGAAGTTTCATCATACCAAGTCTACTATGCTCATGCAGGGTATGTTCTCTAACAGGTGGTGCATTGTTCACAAGACAACTGGACCTGATAATGTCAAATCACCAAGGGACCATAAGATTAGATTGCAATATTTGGGCACTAGAGAGTGAAATTTGAAGATTAGAAGACATTTGGCAAATTACAACTCATGATAAATAACCAGGCAAGGTTCAACGACACACAGGAAGAGTATCAGCTCCTGTGGTCAGCTGTTGTACAACCACTAGCACAGCTATGTCAGACTATGGAGCTAGTTCAGCAAGTGTGATGAAAGGCCTGGCAAGATGCAGGCACTCGATTTATGAACATAGTTTTTGGAATAGCTGATACAGAAACATAAAATATTAATAAAGTATGAAACTTCCTGGCAGATTAAAACTGTGTGCCGGACTGAGACTCGAACTTGGGACATTTGCCTTTCGCGGGCAAGTGCTCTACCATTTTAGCTACCCAAGCACGACTCATGACCCATTCTCACAGCATTAATTCCGCCAATACCTCGTCTCCTACCCTACTGGAGGTATTAATGCTATGAGGACAGATCGTGAGTCGTGCAATAAGTTTCATATCAGTGTACACTCCACTGCAGAGTGAAAAATTTCATTCTGGGTTAATAAAGTATTACAATAATATTACACTATATTTTATATTTTGTTTTTAAAATTAACTCTCATTTTTTTCAGTTATTTCTGTTACAATGTTTCAAATGAGCACAAGTTACTCTCTGCGCCTGATAGGCTGTTTTCATAGCAGCAATGTAAGCCACTGGGCCGATCAGTCTGATATTGTTCCCAGCTGGGCACATGTAGCAAAGGTTAGAACATTTTATTTCCTTTCTAATTTGAGCACAGCTGCTCTAATTTCTGAACATTGCTTTTTAGGAATATAATTCTGTGTAAGTAACCTTTGTATATCATGAAAATTGTCATCTTGGTTAATGTGTTTTTTGTCATACTTAATTTTTTATGTATTATTTTATAGGATTTAACAAAATTTCATTTTGATGAAGACACCCGTAGTAGGTGTCGAAACCTATGTCAATGTACCCAGTTATGTGCAACCAGTTCGATGTACAATCCTATGCTGAAACTAGTATACAGTTGCTGAGTAACAGCCATGTTTAACACTGTAGCATTACTACAAGTATAGGCAGATGTAAACAGCAACCAAAAAACAGTGGATTAGCACACTACCTAGCTCACCAGCCTGGAAAAAAGACAGCTGCATGCCTTTGCTGCAATGCTAATGTTCCACATTCAGGCAGCAGCACATACAACTAATCACAAATTGGGCATACTTAGGGATAATCTGGATAACACTGACATTCAATTAATGATTGCAAAATTACTCCACAGTCTTGCCAGTAGTATTAATGATGCACGCATAACGACCACAAAACTACAGTACGCCTTGTTACACACTACTAACGAGCATTTAACACCAATACTACTACCACCAGATCAATTCCTGGAAGGATTATGGAAAATCCAAACAGAATTACCTGTACCATTAGAATTACTAAAAGCAGTAAGGGAAAAATTTTAATCACTATACTACCATATGACCACCATTACCAGTTCACAAGTGGGCTCCCACTTGGAAATTGAAATTCAAATATCATTAACTTGTAACTACTTTAGATTTGAGTGTTACAATCTTCATGCATACCCCATGGTATAGAAAGTTTTAAAATGAATTTGTATAGTTAATAGTGCACGAAATGCTATTGGTGGCACTGAAGAGGCAGTCCCATGTTCTGCTATCCATGCAGGAATTACTACACTGCTGCGCCATGCCAATCACCATCTGTCCTGCGAAACAGATACATTCCATTCCTAAGTCATGTGAGTTTATCTTGTTTCACCTCCAAGAATCTGTGACAGAGTGCAAAAAGAAATAATTACAGACAAAACAGAATTTTTAGAAGACTTGGCTTCAACTGGTTATGCTATGTAGCAAACTGAACAGTCATTATTTGTACTTGTTATGAGCAAGGTCAACAAAGTGGGACACAGCAAACAGGACTAAAAGGTCAGGAGTTGTAAATCAAGGGAACACAATGAGACATATCCAGACACCGTAACAGCAACCATCACCTTGAATATAAACCACATCTTGATTTATGTACCCAATCAAACCCTCAAAATTGTACCCATGGAAAATCTAACTTACATAAATCACACATACGAGGCGACTCTGCTTTGCTCCCCAGATCAGGTGCTAGTTGTGCAAAATGGCCACAAATAAATGAAACATCTTTCAGATAATGTACAAAAGTACCACAATGAACATCAGAAATGACTAATTGTTATAGGAACCTTCAACATCAGCTGCGCGTAAGATTTTTGCAATAGTAAGAACCTTATACTACTAACTCCAACAAAAAGTAGCTCAAATCCCGTTCTACCAACCTTCAATCTATGGATTCAAACCAGTCATAACAGCACCTACAAGAAGCAAAGTAAACCAGGAACACGGGCCTTCATGTACAGCCATGTGCTAGTGGAGTCAGACAGGAAGTGTACATGGTGCAAACGACAAAGGTGACACTATGGGTGTCATTACATAAACCAGCTGCGCAGTTTCTGTGCCAGCAGCACGTATTCGACGATGGCATATGTGCTACTGCCGCAAGCGATGCCCCGCTGCGTCACAGTGGTAGATGCCCACCACAATGAGATGCCCAATCTGTGAAGGCAGAAGACTGCTAATGTGCACAGGGAGTGACCCACTGCCCCCTGGCCAGGAGTTGGCTGTGCTGTTGGTGTTGACTTGGGATGGCCAGTTGCACCATGGTACTAAGTCCAGAGAGAGAGTTAGAGTATAGAACTGTTGCCCTGCCATGGCCTTGAACTGGGGACTTCTACTGGCAAGTCCATGTGGAGACCACGTCCGGCACATACTCATCATCCTGGTAGGGCTGCGTGACTAAGAATAATTTTGTTACAAAACTGCCAAGTACTTGTAGACAGCAGCAGCATGCTTGTTATGCATAAATGACTCTGCCAGTCACTTAGCCTAAAACACCACTGCAACTATTAGTGTGGAAATCGACCTTGCCGCTTGCTGCACGGGTTTGTGTAGTACTGCTGAGAAAGCTGTCAAACTTGCTAACCTGCCTCACTACATTGCACCCTGTTGAACTATTAAAGAGCTTCATATATATGGTTTGTATGCTACATTCCCCCCACCCCTCTATGAACAAGCACCCATCTCTCGAGTCAACCTCAAATCCAGTTCCTTATTATACTACATGTTCATACAAAATACAGAGAGTCTACATTTGTTAGCCACTGCATCCAGTCTTTCTTACTATGCTGCTTATTGCTACTTTCTTACGAGTCTATTTATCACATCTGTTTTGCACTTCTCGCAGTTTAACTTTCACAGCTTGCCTCATTGCTTCCTTTCCTCTTAATCCTAAATTTACATCCTTTCTGCATTCACACTACAATGCTACACTCCACATTCACATTAAAATCTCTCTCTCTCTCTCTCTCTCTCTCTCTCTCTCTCTCTCTCTCTCTCATGCTCTAGGGAGGAGGAGGAGGGGGAGGAGGAGGAGGAGGAGATT
This sequence comes from Schistocerca gregaria, assembly GCF_023897955.1. Taxonomy (NCBI): domain Eukaryota; kingdom Metazoa; phylum Arthropoda; class Insecta; order Orthoptera; family Acrididae; genus Schistocerca; species Schistocerca gregaria. The sequence continues at coordinate 753,449,632 of NC_064931.1, forward strand.
AGTGTTTAACGTTCCGTCGACAACGAGGTCATTAGAGACAGAGCGTAAGCTCGGGTGAGGGAAGGATGGGGAAGGAAATCGGTTGTGCCCTTTCAAAGGAACCATCCCGGCATTTGCCTGAAGCGATTTAGGGAAATCACGGAAAACCTAAATCAGGATGGCCGGAGACAGGATTGAACCATCGTCCTCCCGAATGCGAGTCCAGTGTGCTAACCACTGTGCCACCTCGCTCGGTCATGCTCTAGGGATCCAGTCTATTGTAATCCAGACTACTGGTCGTTTATGCTAATGATCGGCTCCCTGCCACAAAAGAATAAAGCTACACACAACAGAGTTAAAGCCACTGTGGAACTTTGTATTGAAGCACCCAAAATCATTGTCACGCGTCGTTGTCATCATCCTCCTCTGAACTGCTCTTACACACTGTGTTAATTGCTTGGCTGAACTACACCCTTTCTGTGTGCCAATGAATCGATCCAGGAAATGTATTGAGTCAGATTCTAGAGATTGATTTTTAAATGTTATATTGATGCTGGCAATAATTCCAAAGGTATATCCAGTCAATACAATTGTGGGTGTGAGATATTCACTTGCTTGATTCCTGTAATTGTGGCTGGTACAAGGAAGATTGGCCTTGTTATGTAGTCCCAATGATTAATAACCCGCTTCCCCTAAGTTCAATCCATCTGGCCTCTGTGAGTTCACCTGCTTTTAACAATTCACCACTATCACCATGTCATAATAAGTGGAGTAAATCCAATAAAAACCCCCGCTAGCTGGAAATGCAGTCTGGTTTTCAGACACTCTAGTCCCCCTACGTCTGGCTAAGAACAATTTTACTGTGCATATGGTATGGCTGGTTTGTATTACCCTGGTCAGACACATTGTGACCTAACAAGTATCATTCATGTGACAAAAGATTAACACTCAGTTGTCTGTGCAATGCATAATTTAGGGCTTCTTGCACTACATCTTCATCTACATAGGCACTCTGCGATACACAGGATGGCACATGGCAGAGGGTACCCCAGACCACTACTAGTCATTTCTTTTCCTGTTCAACTTGCAAATAGAGAGAGGGGGGAAAAACGACTGGCTATATGCCTCCACATGAGCCTAATTTCTCTTTGTAGTCCTTACATGCAATGTATGTTGGAGGCAGTAGAATCGTTCTGCAGTTAGCTTCAAATGTCACTTCTCTTAATTTTCTCAATAGTGTTTCTTGAAAATAATGTCCCCATCCCTCCTGGGATTATATACTGTATCCGATTACAGGTTTGTTTTTCCTGCTCATCTTCACTGACTTTCATTTTTCTACATTTAGAGCCAGCTGCCATTATCACACCAACTAGAAATTTTGTCTGTCATCTTGTATCCTCCTACAGTCACTCAACTTTTGACACCATACCGCACACAATAGCATCATCAGCAAACAACCACAGATTGCTCCCTACCCTGTGTACCAAATCATTTAAGTATACATAGAATAATAGTGCTCCTATCACACTTCCCTGGGATACTGCTGATGATATCCTTGTGTCTGATGAACACTCACCATTGAGGAAAACATACATGGTTCGACAGCTTAAGAAGTCTTTGAGCCACTCCAATATCTGTGAACTTATTCCATATACTTGTACTTGAACAGCCTGCAATGGGACACTGTGTCAAACACCTTCCGGAAATCTAGAAATATGGAATCTGCTTGCTGTCCTTCATCCATAGTTCACAGTATATCATGTGAGAAAAGGGCAAGCTGAATTTTGTACAAGTGGTGCTTTCTAAAACCAAGCTGATTCATGGACATAAGCTTCTTGGTCTCCAGAAAATTCAAAACATTTGAAGTGAGAATATGTTCAAGGATTCTGCAGCAAACTGATGTTAAGGATATTGGTCTGTAATTTTGTGGGTTCACATTCTTTTTCCTTTCTTATATACAGGGGTTATGTGTGCTTTCTTTCAGTCACTCAGGACTTTGCACTAGGCAAGAGATTCACAATAAATGCAAGCTAGGTGAAGGGCCAAGGCTGTAAAGTACTCTTTGAAAAACCGGATTAGGAGTCCATCTGGACCTGGTTCATCTTCAAACTCTTTCAGCTGTTTCTTTGAGCCAGGGATGCTTATTACTATGTCATCCAAACAGGAGTTTGTTTCATTGTCAAACTACGGTATGTTTCAACGATTCTCCTGCACGAATGATTTGTAAAACATGACATTTAAAACTTTGGCTTTTGTTTTGCTATCTTTGACTGCCACACCAACAAGTGATTGGATGGAAGCCTTAGAGTCACTCTGCAATTTTACATAGGACCAGTACTTTCTCAGGTTCTCTGCCATATCTTTTGCTATAGTATGATGGTGGAAGTAGTTAATGCTTCACGCGCAGATCTTTTCACAGATGCATTAACGTCTACTAACCTTTGTTTGGTATCATTTGCATGTTCTCTTTTGAACAGAGTGCAACAGCCTCTGCTTCCTCAGCATTTCCCAAATCTTGTACATCCCATACACTATCTGCTAATACTTTTAATAACCTTGTCATAATAACTCCCTTGTCCATTACTTCTACCCATCCTTCTAGCACTACCGAATTCCAGTTCACTGTGTCCTCCAATGCCCTAGAATAATCCATTAATCTACCCACTAATTACTGTAATAGCCTTGTGTTGTTAAGCTCTTCACTCTCAAAATTTCCTATCTGTGTAGCTTGCCACTCTTCTGTGCCCACTTACTTCCATCTACAAACTCTCTTTCTGCTCCTACAACTTCATTTAATTCTTTGGCATCACCTGTCTGCTGTTAAAAAAATGTTATCAAAATTTTACCCCTGGCATCCAACCATGCTCTCTTCCACTGTGTATGTGGCTTCCACTACCTATCTCCTTTGTACTCGCAGCTGCCTATATCATCTATGCAGTTTACCACATTCCTCTTACACTTCCTTGAGTATCCCAATGCTCTTGGCATTTTGCCAAAGTCCACTGAACGCTTCTTCCACCCTGCTCACCTTGTTCAAAATTTCCCATGTTTTAACAACCATCTTCAACATCCACCAATGGCCAGTAACCATCACATGCTATTGCCTCCTTTCAGGTGCTGGTTCTGCAATGCCTCTGCCCCAATCCAGCCAACGAAATGCAATCCGCGTGCTACGAAAAGTGCTCTATTACTGTTAAAATGACTCGGTTTACAGCTGCCATATGATTGAACAGTCCTAATACACCAATTCCAAGCATTTCAAATGGTTTTGATCCTTCCAGTAGCCTCTGTGATGGCACTCACTGTGCACACTGTATGCACTTCCCCACATATTGATCCACATCTGAGCTCTACCAGTATCTCTCGGCCACTCTCTCGTTTGTTGATCTACCCCTCCTCGATCAGATAAGACATGACCCTATGCTTCCTTTAAAATCTCGCTTTAAACTTTGCTGGTCCTACTAGCCAAGGCCCTAGCCTTGTTTCCTTGCACAACAGTGTGTCACATGTACTAAACTGCGATTGCATCCTGTACTATTTAGTCATTGTCAGCACTCTGTGCTGCCTGCCACTCCACAAGACCATGACCCAGAATTTTCAGCACCACTGCCTTCCTGCTTAACGTGCCTGCAACACCCATGTTTTTTTCCTAGTTTGAGAACTTTCTCGTCGTCAAATTCACTAAGTCACAGAGACCATCTTGTCAGCCTGCTAGGCAGGTCCTTCAGTCCCAATAACACTTTCAGACCAGTGTGGTCAGTCACTACTCGAAAGTTTTTCCTGTAAAGATAATATCTAAAATACATGACACCATAAATGAGGCTCAGCATCTCAGTCTATATCATCAAAGTTCTTCTCCATTACATCCAGCTGTCTTTAATGTGTGGGCTACAGGATGATCTTCTCTGTTAATATTCTGGCTTAAAATACACCCAAAAGTGTTACGGCATAAAGGCAGTGCCGGCACGCCAGTCAGGAACGACAGAGAAGAGACAGTTGTTAGAAGAGGCCAGCCAATCGCACACTGACCGACCTCCCTCCAGGTCAACAACCTCCCTCCAGGTCAACAACCTCCCTCCAGGTCAACAACGCGACAGCAGCAGCCCCTAGGTGAAGAGGACATATAAGTGCCGCACACAACTGGTAGCACCCCACTTCGATAGCAGCTTCAACGTTAGCCACTTCATTAGCCAACACATCGTATCATCTTCATTAGCTATCTCTACATAGCACAGACTTAGGTTTGTCTATTCTAAAGAAGAGTGATTATTTTGTATGTCGTCCTTTGCTTGTGACACATCTATCAAAAGTAAGTATTTGTATTTGTCTTGTTATAATAAAACTCATTAACACGAGTTATTTGATTGATTGTCTAGCAAACTCTGTATGCAAGATTCCTAGACACAACAACATGCAAACGAAGATGTATGAATAACATGGTGCCGATGATATAGGATGCAGAAAATAGCGACAACCTGTTAAGGTTTTGAACCCTGAGCCACTAACTTCCACAGATTGTCTCTGTTTTGTTTTGTCATGGGATTTTGTGTTTTGCTGGTGCCTTAATTCTACCTTGTCTTTTCTTTGCAGGGGTGTGTTTACACGTTTTAACAGTGTCTCTTATAGTGTTTTTCCTATTTAGTGTTTTCAGGTGGGTGTTGCACTAATTTTCTTTGCTCGTGTGCTTATTTTTTTTTCTTGCCTTGTCTGTTTATTGCATTTGCCTACTCCAAAATGAGCCACCCATTTCTCCCACCTCAGAAGCAAGCGATAGATGCAACGCAGCTAACACACGTGTTTCAGTTTCAGACGCAGGAGATTGCAACCTCTCTAAACAGGGTACAGCAGTTACTGGCAAACCAAGTGACCAATGCAGTGTTCCCAACTGACCAACACGCAACCACTGTAGCTTCGAGTGCCATACCACCTTTTTGTCAGTTTTAATGAAAAAGAAAACTAATGGCTCGAGTGGTTGCAACAGTTTGAAGCCCGCATCATTGTTCACAAAGTATCAGGTACTGTGAAACTACATTACTTTTTGTCAACGGTAGGAAGCGCAGTCTTTCGCCTCATTCAGAAATTGCTCCCTAATGCCACTCTGAGTGAACTTTCCTATGATCAGGTTATCGGTTGTCTAAGTAACTATTATGACCAACAAGTGAATGTGGTGGCAGCTAGGCACCAATTCTTTTATTGCAAGAAAAAGTTGTAACAAACTTATTGTCAGTGGGTAACAGATTAGCAGAGTATGACAAGGAAATGCTAATTCAAATGTGCTTGTGGTGCTTTATATTCAGATGTTATGCTGAGTGATGCAATCGTGTACAATGTAGGTGATGTCAACCTTAAAGAACAGATTCTGAAGTAGTCAGATCCATCATTTCATCATGTAGTGCAACTTGTAGATCAGTATGATTCACGTGCCATAGTGGTCAATCAATTTGAACAGCCACCAATTTATTGAGTTGAGTCTCCCCTTGCTCACGACCATCCTAGTAGGCAGCAACAGCACGCACACATCAAGCCGTGTAAACAATTCTCTAAACAGGAAGCTACATCAGTGAACAGAATTAAGTCATACCCTCGGTGCTATTCCGGCACAAATGCCAAGACTGCCCATTCAGACAAGCACAGTGTTACGCTTGAGACAAGAAAGGTCACGTACAATCTGTATGTTTGCAATGGAACAAACAGAAGAATTCTACCCACTCACAAAAATCTAGTAACAACGCTCATGTAATCAGAACTAGAACGCACATGACGGCTTATAATGGACAAGACATTCTCGTTCTCGGAAAATGTACTTTGCCTGCCGCGTATCACTCTCATATGCGAACTGCAACTATCACTGTGCTAGAATCACGCAATTGTGAGAACATACTTGGCCTCAATTAATTTGGCTTTCAAATTCAGGACAATGTGTTGTCAGCGACTGCATTCAATGCCAAAGACAGTGTAGCTGAAAGAATTCCCTGAACTCTTTTTCTGAAGGTTTAGGCAAGGCTAACAATTTTTTTGCACATATTACTATGAAAGACAATGCTCAGCTGAAATTTTGCCACACCAGAACTGTCACCATTGCATTTTGGGACAAAGTGGCTGCTGAACTTAAAGAACTGCAAAATAGCAGAGCTATTGCACCCATACAAGCGAGTCAATGGATTTGCTCCCCAAACTTTCAGGTTGCATTCGACTCTGTGCTGACTTTCAGTCTACAGTCAACCCACAAACCGTGGTTGATACTTATCCATTGCCACACCCACAGGATCCCATGGATAGATTATGCACTGGTCGTTACTTTTCAAAAATTAATTTGCGTGAAGCATATCTTCAAATTCCATTAGATGAAGAGTCTCAAGCCATGTGTGTTGTGAACACTCATTTGGGCTTGTTTAAATATTTGTATTGCCCTTTTGGTAGTGCTTCCGCACCCGCCATTTTCCAATGGTATTTGGAACAGCTGACTGCTGAAGTACCAAACTGTTCAAACTATTTGGACGATATTGTCGTAGCAGGTTGTGCACCTGAAGAACACATTGCAAATTTGCAAGCTTTGTTTCGTGTGTTATCTGAGCAGGACTAAAGTGTAGATTGAACAAGAGTGAGTTTTTTTAAACCTGAGCTGTAGAATCTTGGTCATGTAATAAACAGTCAAGGTGTACATCCTTTTCAGTCACGTTTGTTAGCCATATGTGACCTGCCAGTTCCTTGCAATGCCACAGAATTGCAGTCGGTCTTAGGGAAAATGAACTATTATATTCAGTTCATACCGAATCCTGCACAAATCACAGTCCCACTGCATCGCTTGTGTCACAAGAACGTCCCCTTTGTTTGGACAGATGAGTGCCAAGAAGCTTTTCAAAAACTTAAAGATGGATTGCTCAGTGATCGATGCTTAATTCACTTTGATCCTGACAAACCAGTTGTATTGGGAGTTGAGGCTTCCTCTCATGGAATTGGTGCAGTGCTTTTACACAGAATTGGTGATAAATACAGGCCTATTGCTTCCGCATCAAAAGTGTTGTCTAAAGCTCAGTGGAACTATTCACAAATACAGAAAGAGGCACTGGCTATTGTGTATGGTGTCACCAAATTCCACCACTATTTGTATGGCAGAAAATTCTAATTAGTAATGGATCAAAAGCCACTGCAGTCCTTATTTCATCTGATTGCAAAGATGGGCTTTGTTGTTGTCTCAATATTTAGAACGAGAGTGTGTATCGTCAGCTCAACATGGAAATGCGGACGCACTTTCATGTCTTCCGATTGGCCCTGATACAGACTCTGACACTCCTGCTGCATCTTGTTGTCACATCAATGCGCACAATTCTGAATTGCTTCAATCATTTCCTCTGAACTATAGGAAAATTACACAGGCTATGGAAGCTGATTCAGATTTGAACATTTTGCTAAAAAAAGTTCACACATCTTGGCCTTGCTCACTGCATAGCGTGAAGAACTCTGAAATGCACCGATACTCTGCACGTTGGCATGGCCTCGCTATACAGCATGGTATGATTCTTGTTCAAAATGACAGTGGACAGTCGTGTGTTGATACCCAAAGCTTTGCAAAAAGAAGTGCTGCAGTTACGTCACCGAGGACACTGGGGGATTGTTTGTACGAAACAGTTAGCACGTCGACACTGTAATGGGCATCCACCTCCGTTAGCTGAGTGGTCAGCACAGTGGAATGCCATGCCAAGGGGCCTAGGTTTGATTCCCAGCTGGGGCAGGAGATTTTCTCCACTCACGGACTGGGGGTTGTGTTGTCCTCATCATCATTTCATCCCCATCTCCGACGCACAAGTCACCCAATTTGGTGTCCAATGCAATAAGTACTTGCCCTCGGCAGCTAAACTTCCCCGAATGGGGGACTCCCGGCCCACAATGCCGTACTTCATTTCCACTGTACTGTACAGAGTATGGACACCCAAATAGGACAGATGACATCACAGAGTCACACATGTGGGGAAAATGAGTCTGCTCCGCCACAAAAATTCTCTGCTTGGCCTAAGTCGCAATTACCATGGCAACATGTGCATGTAGACTTTGCAGGAACATTTTGGAACATTTGTTGGTTGATTGTGGTAGACTCTTATGGCAAGTTTCCTCTTGAAGTGCCAATGAACTTGACAACATCAAGTCACACAGTTCAGGTGTCGTCCTCTATTTTTTGCTTTGAATGTTTGCCTGAAGTCATAGTGTCAGACAATGTCCTTCAGTTCATGTCAAATGAATTGGAAAGACTCTGTGAGTACAATGGCATACAGTGTCTAATGAGTGCACCATTCTATAAACAGTGGAACGGCAAAGCAGAATGTTTTTCAGAACCTTCAAGCAGCAGATGGCCAGACTTCGCACTGCACACACCCTGAATCAAGCATTGCAACTGTTTCTCACCTCCTACCATTCACATCCATGAGATGGACCTTCGGCGGCAGAACTGCTTCACAGCCACCGCCATCGGGCACTGCTCCATCTTCCTCAGCATCCAGAGCCAAATGAAGGCCACAAGTAATGTTTCACACCGCATGATATTGTGTTTTTCAGGGTTTTTAGCAGCAGCAGACGGTGGGGATGACGCAAGATCCTTTGTCGACTTGGCGCATGCATGTATCTCATTTCAGGCCCAGATGGATTCCAGCACTGACATTACACTCAAATTCGCCACTGGCATGTGCACAGTGATCCTTCTGTATCTCTTCCGCCAGACTCAGGGATCCCAAGGACAGCTTGGCCACAGTAGCTGCCAGAGTGTGTCATCACGACACCGAGGGACAACCCCGTGAAGATGGAGCCTTCTACTGCTTGCTATGGGCCTTAGGAGGTAGACGTGTACCCTTCTGGGCATTTTCCGGGTGGCATTTCCACTAGAGCAAAGGCTGTATGGCGGGGTATGACCGGAAGTCTGACGTCCCCTGCAACCACAGCTTCTGGTCCATCAGGGCCTCTTCCCCCATTGTCATGCTCCATATATGACGGTCCATCGCTTTGGGGGGAGGAATGTTACGGCAGAAAGTCAGTGACGGCATGCCAGTTGGGAGCGACACAGAAGAGATGGCTGTGAAAAAGAGGTCAGCCAGTCGCATGCTAACTGACCTTCCTCCAGGATGACAACGCAACAGCACCAGTCCCTAGGTGAAGAGAACATAAGTGTTGCGCCCGACTTCAATAGCAGCTTCAACATTAGCCACTTCGTTAGCCAACTCATCGTAGCCTCTTCATTAGTTATCTCCACACAGCACAGACTTGTGTTTGTCTGTTCTGAAGAAGACTTGATTATTTTGTATGTCGCCCTTTGCTTGCAACACATCTATCAAAGTTAAGTATTTGTATTTGTATGGTTATAATAAAACTCATAAATACAAGTTGTTTGATTGCTTGTCTAGCAAATCGAGTATGCAGAATTCCTAGACACAACAGAAAGCATGATCACATGTGCAACACAAAATGATAAAATCCATCTGAAAGTCTGGTAATATCAGAACCAGGCTTGATGCCAAAACTCTCTTTAATTCTTCAAACGCACCCAGACACTCTTCTGTCCACCTGAATTTCACAGCCTTCCTTAACAACTGCATGAATGGTAATGCTATGTCAACACCGACAGTCATGGTCCAGACAATATGCTGAGTGAAGATGCTGTCACAGATTCTGACACCAAACCATAGTGCCCCCAGAGCAAGAAGGGGTGACTATGAGCCAAGATAGCATGAGTGGGTAGTAGAGGAGAGGTGGGAGTTGAGGCGGCTCCAGAGGAAGGCAGCTGCAAATGTAACAAATTTTTATTGAAGCATTTGTGCTGACTGATACTCCGGGTCAGTGGCCAGTCGGCCATATTCTGCTACACTTGCTGCTTGTGTGCCCATCAATGCTGACGCAAATACTCCATCTAGCACCAGTGGCCTCATTACGTAAGACAGCTGCACATTTTGGTGCCAGCAATGTGCACTCGATGATTGTGTATCTGCTATGACCCTGAATGACACCCAGATGCGTCACAGTGGTGGATACCCACCATGATGAGATCTCTGCCCTGTAATGGTGAAAAATGGCTGGTGTGGGTGGAGAGAAGGCTGGTGTGCATGGAGAGAAGGCTGGTGTGCGAGGAGAGATGGCTGACGAGCATGGAGAGCAACAGTTGCCCCTTGGCCGGAGTCAGCTGTGCTGTTCGTGTTGACCTGGGCTTGCCAGCTGTGTTGTGGCACTAAATACAGGGAACTTGTCCGGCGCAACTGCATCGTCCTGGTAGGGCTGCAAGACTAAGAATAATTTTGTTACAAAAATGCCCAGCACTTAGAGCCAGCAGTGGCGTGTTTGTTGAGCACATGTAGCACTATTGTCACATATCGCAAAACAACACTGCCACTGTCAGTGTAGACATCCGCTTTGCCCCTTGCTGCACGGATATGACCAATATAGCTGAATTCATTGTTTCAGCAAGCTAATCTGCCTTGCAACATTGCATCAGTCTTGTTGAATTATTATAGCAACAACATCCTGTGCACCGCTGCAATACACGGTTCATTATTACACTAATATTTCCACATAGTGTGACAAAACCAGGCCAGTCACCAAGAAGACATACCAACAAACCCTTTGCCAGTTTTAACAGCCAGTCATTGCCTTCATTCCAGATAATTCGGCAGGACACAAAATTAGTGAGTAGAAGCAGCAGCAGCATTTAACCTCTCCTGAACCAGCCCATCAGCATTTAAAAAATTGGATAGTTACATGATGTCTAGCCTGTGCTGCTCAGCACTGTGCCAATGATGCCGTTGCCTGTACCACTGCCAGGACATAAGCTGCAGCCTGTCGCCTAGGCACCTAGGTGCTATGGCAGCCCCGCACTTCGCTGCTGTCCCGGGAGTACGACGTGTGGGTCCAAATATCCCTGCACTCACCAGGGTATCAATAACAGAAGAGCTCATCATTTTGGGCACTGGAGCATGAAGCAACCTTATGTCCTCGCAGCAATTGTCACCAGCCACACCATCTCTTACTGGGGAGTCTGACAAAATGGTGATGCAGCAGCAGTAGTAGGGGCATGCAATCAGCAACCAGGGGCTGGACACCGGAAAACAACACGCTATTCACCTCACTCGCCATTGTTACTTGCAGTGACTGCAAACAAGCTGCAATACAGAAGTTCTTGTAAACCTGATCATCTGCATACCCCACCCTTCTCCAGCAGAGAATCCTAGTACAAGCCAAGCCATGTGCACCAGAGCTCTGCAGCAACATGTGCAGGAACTGAGTTGCATACTCAAAAAACTTTTCAGACCTCAATAAATTTGCACTGAAGAGGTTCCCTGTAGAGCAAAAATATAGTTATCTCACTTGTGATGTCTCATACAAAATCAACAGCATTAATTGCTTTTCTTACGTGTTCCTGGAAAATACCTAGTAAACAGGATAGTAAATCAAACAAAAGATTTTTAAAAGTACTTTAAATAATGTAATCTTGAAAAGCAGATTGTTAAACACAGCATTGAGTTCAGCAATTAAATTTATAATCCCTAGAAAATTTGCAGTTTTGATGTGTGATGTCCAAAAAGTACTAGTTCTAAAATCTGATTAAATTAACAGCAGTCCACTACTATATAATGTATATAATGATTTTTGCTCATCTGATTACTGCATCTTTCAGCTGACTATTTATAAACGCTATCAAGTTACTCAAGAACAACTCATTTTGCTAAACAACTGTGCTCTATCGGTATAATAGTGTGTGATTTGACTAGCTCACTTTTCTTAATTTTCTAAAATTATCATCCAAGACTGGCAATACTCGGTATGTGCAATGTTTTTGTGGACCCAGCATATGAGCAACTTTAAAGACATTATAATTTGTTAGTAATATCACAATCACAGTTGTCATCTATTTCACTATAAACATTCATTCTCAATGTCTTTTCAATTTCTTTACTTTATTTACATGTTTAACTGACTTTATTGCTGGAAATGGCCTCCCAAGGTTCTTAATACCTAGTGTATCTTCAAAATAACAGGGAGGAGCAGTTACTTTCCCTAAAATTCCAATATTATTTCACCTCATGTTAGACACTGTGAAAACACGCACAATCCAATATAATTGCTATTATACTATTTTATTGCTATTTATTACTATTTTTACTATTACTATTATTACTATTTATTACTATTACTATTTATTACTATTGCTATTATACTATTTTCATTACTTCAGCAGTCAAGTTGCAAGTAGCAACTGATACGAATACTATACTATATTATTATTATTATTATTATTATTATTATTATTATTATTACTATTATTATTATCATCACCATCTTTCCTTTCTCAGACGTTATGTCTGGTTAAAAACGGAAAGTGACGCGGACCTTGATCAAGCGTGACTTCCTTTTCACTGTACGGTATATGTTACATTGCATTTAGGAACTTTTGGGTAATTGAACATGTATCAATAATTACGGGTTTCTGTAGTTATATATATATATATATATAAGTTTGGATGTAGCTGTATTGCATTGATGTACTGGTGGATATTGCGTGGTATGACTCCTGTAGTTGATAGTACAATTGGTATATTGTCAACTTTATCCTGAGGTCACATGTCCTTGACTTCCTCAGCCAGTTGGATGTATTGGATTATTATTATTATTATTATTATTATTATTATTATTATTATTATTATTATTATTATTATTATTAGGTATTATCTGAAATGTAGACACAAAAGTCTCCAATCATGAAATTTTGACACCAAATCACAGGCACAGGGAAAACATACTGAAAGATTAAAAAATGATCACTCTGTCTACATATACAACAATTCCTTGCGACTTAATATGAAAAGCAGAACATCATCAATACTCACAGCTTTTAGTAGGAAGTGGGCAAGGTTCCCATCTCACATTCTGCTGACTATCAACCGACGTTGTGAGCACAAGTCCGGGACCTTCTAGGATGCAGCCCACAAATTCACGTCCCAGCAGTACCATATTATTTCTAAACATTTCACTGTATTGTATGATTTCTGGATTGAATGTAGAATTGGCCACAGTCTGTAAATGAACAATGAAAGAACAAATGTTCAGTAGGTACATCAATTCTAAAAGAGAAAGATTATGTTATTCATATTACGGTATGTTTACATACAGCACTGTGGCTGCAGGTTTCATAAGTATAGGTGATCAGAAATTAGGATGTATTTTAATACCACACAGTCTGTCATATGACTCCAGTGTCTTAACCAGTAGGACCACTTTCCACAGACTCTGTAAGGGTTCATTTTGCTCCATTTCTCTTATTTGGAGTTTCTTCTCTGGATCACTTCTGTTTCTCTGCTGTTCACACCAAATTTTTACAACACTCCGTTCATCAGTCATGGATCTTAGATTATTTCTAAACAAAATCTTGTTTCCATAAGTTTCTGCTAAATTAATGGTTCAGTGAGTTAACAACATTTAATTTATGCATCACTGTGTTCCCATTTTATTACAGGGGCACTTTTCCTTTTTATCATTCTTCATTTCTGCAACTGAAAGTCAATTATCTTCTCAATTGGCAAGTAGAATCACTTTGATATTTCCATACTGTTTTGTCTGTCACAATGGATTAAACTGAAATACTCCCTTCACCTATTCTATGTATGTGTGTGGAGTGAGGGTGGGGGGTGGGGGAAATGACACAGGATGGGATGGAGTTCTCTCAGGTAGCAGATGTGAAAACCTCAGATATGTGTTATATAATATACAGGGGGACTCACTAACTATTGCCGCCTAGAATAACTCCTAAAGTATGACAGTAGTTGAAAAGTTTGTGGGACAAATGTTGCATGGGACAACGGGGACCATAAGATAACATTGGTTTTTGTTGCTAGGTAGGGTCGTGTCAGTGATATGAAGGTCAACTTGTTTTTTGAAATGGGATACTATAGTTTGGTACTTATTTTCTGATAGCGACTATCACCACGAATCCAATGATGTGTAACAGTAAGGTCTTTGAAGGTCAACGAAGGTCAAAAAGGTGGCATGAATGTTCATTTACAGAAGGTGTCCGAAGTAATGACCATTGGTATCAATGCAGTGCTGTAATCTTCTTATCATGGATTGAATGGTATTCCTCATCACTTTGGCACTTATTGAAGCACATACTCTGACAATTCTTTTTCTTATATCAAGTAAATAGTAAATATTCACCAAATACAGCATATCCGTATAATGTGTCATCGACATGTAAACACCATTCGACAGCTTCACAATACAACACTAATAGGAATGGTAAGACTAGTATCGTTGAATCAAGTGAATGTGAATGATGTATTCCTTCAAAGAACAAGTCGATATGCTTCTCATTTACCAAGAATGCCAACAAAATTCAGTGAGAGTTAGGGACTTATACGCTGAAAGGTATCCTCAACGTACTCACCCTACATGTCATACATTTAAATATGTGTATGATAAATTGACAACAACTGGATCGGAAACGTATCTGGTAAAGGAAAGTCACTAACAAGGAAACGGAAATTGGTACTCTTGCCACTATGGTTCGAGATCCTTGTGTTAGTTTGCATCAAATAGCAAGGGAATCTGGTATGAGCCAGAGTAGTGTTGTTCATGTTCTGCATCACCATAAATATCATCCTTACCATATCAGTCTCCACCAAGAATTAACTGGTACAAATCGTTTGTGTTGCATTGAATTCTGCCGATGGGCTCAACTTCAGATGCAGAGAGATGACACATTTATTAATTTGATGTTATTTACTGACAAGGCTACATTCATGAACCATGGAAATGATAATTTGCATAACACACATTATTGGGAAACTGAAAATCCATGTTGGCTGTGGCAATTTACACACCAAAAACCATTGTCAGTGAATGTATGGTGTGGGACTCTGGAGGACAGAATTATAGGCCCCTATTACATTAAAGGAAATCGTAACAGTAGGAAGTACACTACATTCCTGCACGAAACATTAGGTCTGTTGTTGGAAGAAATACCTTTAGGAACAAGGAACAGAATGTGGTATCAACATGATGGGTGTCCAGCACATTCTTAGCTGATGGCTAGAAATGAGTTGCGGAGACAATTCCCAAACTGTTGGATTGGACACGGAGATGGGCCGTGGCCAGCTTGTTCACCAGTTCTGTAAATGGATGTTCATGCCAACTTTGTGACCATCACTGACCTTCAAAGACCTTACTGTAACACATCATTGGATTTGTCTCGATAGCCGCTATCAGAAAATAAGTACCAAACTACAGCATCCCATTTGAAAAAACAAAGTTGACCTTCATATCTCTGAAGCGAGCCCACCTAGCATCAAAAAACCAACATCATATTACGATCAAAGGGCCTCCCCAATTAGTCTAATGAATGCAGTCGCTCACCCTGTTCCGGAGGAAGCCTCTTGGTCCACAAGATCTGGGCTTTTGCAGAGGGTAGAATTACTAGTAGTTGAGAGCTGCAATGTTAGGCACATATAGGGGCTCCTTACAGATACAACTTCCAAGGAGGGGAGTAAATCCAGTATGCACACTGGAAGGACTCATTCCTGATGTGGAACGTGTGCTTCTGGATGCCAAGAAGATCACAGCATGCAGCCAACTGCAGGTGGTAGCTCATGTCGGTACAAACAATGCGTGATGCTTTGGATCAGGAAAGATTTTCTTTGGTTTCGAGCACCTATCTGAAGTGGTAAAGATGGCCAGTCTTACTTGTGAGATGAAGGCTGAGCTCACCATTTGTAGCACTGTCAACTGGACCAACTGTGGACATCTGGTACAAAATCGAGTGGGGGTCTGAATCAAAGGAATACATGGTTCTTCAACCATGTAGGCAGCAAATTTCTTGACTTGAAGCATAGGGTGGTGGGGTTTTGGGTTATGCTTAATAGGTCACTTCACTACAAGCACGAGGTGGCTACATATGTAGGAGGAACGGAACTGTGTGGAGTGGACTCAGTTGTTGTTTTTTTTTTATTTTTTTTTGGGGCGGGGGTCTCAAGAAAGTGCTTCAGTCTCAAAAGATGCAAGACAAACACATGAACAGGTAGACATAGTTGTCAATTGTCGTAGATGAGTTGGGAAAGAACCAGAGCTCCAAGTGCTAACAAAAAGCACTGGAGATCAAACTGTACCAAAAGCTGGCTAAAGACAAACATAACTTCATTGAAATTTTCACAAAGGATCTAACAGGATTCAGAAAGCCTGTTTGTTGCTGTTAGAAGTAGTTTATCTTGTACTAAAATTCAAAGAGACAGTTCAGAATAACTTAATAATTTGTTCCTTTTACTAACATCCCAACTCAGATAATTCAGCTGCTGAACAGTTCAAAGAAAACATGAGTATCATCTCAAATAGTTATCTCACTCATACAATTACAGTTGGTGGTGACTTCAATCTACCCTCGCTACGCTGGTGTAAATACATGCTCAATGTGGGTGTAAATATAAAACATCGTCATAAATTGTACTAAATGCTTTCTCCAAAAATTATTTTGATCACTTAGTTCAGAAGCCCACTTAAGTCTAAATGGTTGTGAAAACATACTTGACCTCTTAGCAACAAATAATCCTGAGCAAGTACAGAGTATCATGATGAATACAGGGATTAGTGAGCAAAAGATTGTTGCAGCGAGACTGACCAGTTCAACACCAAAATCCACAAAAAATAAACACAAAATATATCTATTCAAAAAAGCAGATAAAAGTCCACTTGATGCCTTCCTAAGAGACAGTCTACACTCCTTCCAACTAACAATGTAAGTGTGGACCAGATGTGGCTTGAATTCAAAGAAATAGTATCTGAGGCAACTGAGAGATTTATACCAAATAAACTAGTAAATGATGATACTGATGGTACACAAAACACGTCTGAACACTGTTGCACAAGCAAAAAACATGCCGAATTTAAAAGAATACCAAATATCCAAGACTGGGAATGCTTTACTGAAGCTCAAAACTTAGCATGGATTTCAATGTGAGATGCTTTTAACAACTTGCACAATGTAATTCTGTCTCAAAACCTGGCAGAATATCCAAAGATATTCTGATTGTATGTAAAATATGCTAGTGGCATGACACAATTAATGCCTTCTCTGGATGACACCAACAGTGATATTAACAATGACAACATCAGTAAAGCAGTTACTAATCAGAGCTTTCCAAAATTTCTTCACCAAAGAATACGAAGTAAATATTTCGTAATTCAAACCAAGAACAACTGCCAACATGAGTAACTTTAAAGTAGGTATCCTCAGTGTAGTGAAGCATCTTAAAACATCTAATAAAGCCAAACAGAAAGTTGCGCAGGTCACATCAGTACTCGAGCAAGGAAACAGGAGTAATCAATCTAATTACAGACCCATATCAAGACCACCAATTTGCATTAGAACTTTGGAATACATACTGTGTATGAATATTATGAATTAGATCAAAGATAATGGCCTACTGACACCCAGTCAGCATGGATTCAGAAAATACATTTCCTGTGAAAAAATACAACTAGCTCTTCTTTGCACGAAGTAATGAGTACTATTCACAGAGGATCTCAAATAGATTCCATATTTCTAGAAGGCTTTTGACATCATTCCTCACAACAGACTTCCACTCAAATTTTGTGCCTCCACTCAAATTGTGTGTCTATGGAGCATTGCTTCAGCTGTGCAACTGGATTCATGATTTCCTGTCAGGAAGGCCAGAGTATGTAGTAACTGACAGAAAATTGTCGAGTAAAGCAGAAGTGGTGTCTGGTGTTCCACAATGAAGTGTTACAGGCCCTCTGCCACTCTTAATCTAAATAAACAATTCTGTGACAATCTGAGCAGCCCTCTTACATTGTTTATTGGCTAGTAAAGTCATCAGAAGACCAAAACCAGCTCCAAAATGACTCAGACATATCTGTATGGAGAAAAGGTGGCAACTCTCTCTGAATAAGGGAAATTGTGAGGTCATCAACATGACTATGAAAAAAATCCATTAAATTTCAGTTATGTGATACATCACACAAATTAAAAGGCTGTTAGTTCACCTAAATGCCTGGGAGTTACAATTACAAACAATTTAAATTGGTACAGTAACATAGACAATGTTGTGGGGAAGGCAAACCAAAGACTGCACTTAGAAAATGCAACAGCTCTACTAAAGAGACTGCCTACATTAAATCTGTTCATCCTCTCTGAGAATACAGCTGTGTGGTATAGGATCCTCACCAGATATGACAATGAAAAAGTCCAAAGAAGGGCTGCTAGTTTTGTGTTATAGCAAAATAGGGGACAGGGTGTCAAAGATATGATAAGCGAGTAGGGGTGGCTATTATTAAAACAAAGGTGTTTTTTGCTGCAGCAAAGTCTTTTCATGAATTTCAATCACTAACTTAGTTCTCTAAATGTGAAAATATTTTAATGTCGCCAACCTATATAGGTAGAAATGATCATTGTAATAAAGAAAGAGAAATCAAAGCTCATACAGAAAAATTTAAGTGTGCATTTTTATCATGTGCTGTTAGAGAGTGGAACAGTAAAGAAACAGTCTGAAGGTGATTCAAAGAAGCTTCTGCCAAGCAGTGTGAATTGCAAAGTAGTGATTTAGATTAGATGAAGATGACAACAGGAGGACAAAACAATATCTTTAACATAATAAATGATAGTTTTGTGATGACAGATAATCTAAAGAAAAAGTGTAATATGAAAGAAAGAAGGAAGATACCATTAACAATGAGATAATCAGAGATAATGCACAAGCTCAGTCTGGGAAAGGAAATCAGCCACACCCTTTCAAAGAATCACCGCCACATTTGTCCTAAGTGATTTAGTAAAATCATTGAAAATTTAAATTTGAATGGGGATCTGAACTGCAGTTCTAGTTCAGAATCCAGGGTCTTACCAATGTGCCACCTCACTTGGTAAAAGTGTGATACAGAAAAAGACAAGTGTCCCAGAACAGCTCTTATAGTACGATTAAACTCTGAAATAAAACCCATTATCATTCAACACTTTCTTTTGTGCTTATCACTTTAAATATAAATTAGTACTGACTGATAAACTAAATATACACCAACAGAAAAAAAATTGCAACACCAAAAACGAATTCTGCAACACAAATGGAAGTTGGTAGGCACGTTTCTATATCTGAACAACAATGTCTATTCAAATTTCACACCAGTTGCATAAGAATGGCCCTGCTAGCACTGGTATGATGATGCAATTCTGGCTTGCTTTAAGTACACACCGTAATGGCTGTGAGCATTAGTTAACTATGAGATTGGATGTGGTGAGTTCATGATAATCAAGAATGCCTACGTGACAAAGACCCCATCATCACCACCACCTTGAATTTGAACAAGGTCGTCTAATAGGACTACAAGGAGCTGGATGTTCCTTCTGCAATACTGCAAAAAGACTTGGCAGGAATGTAGCTACTGTACATGATTGCTGGCAGCGATGGTCACGAGTATGTATGGTCGCAATGAAGACCGGGCTCTGGATAGCCATGTGGCACTACGAAGAGGGAAGACCATAGTGTTCAATGTATGACTCTGGTGCATCATACTGCAGCAGCAGTTCAGACCACAGTGACACAATGAACTGTTCCAAATCAGTTACTTCAAGGACAGCTATGAGCCAGATGCCCAGTAGTGTGTATTCTACTGACCCCAAACCGTAGAAATTTGTGACTTCAGTGGTGTCAAGTGAGAGCTCACTGGAGGACAGAGTGGAGGTCGGTTATGTTTTCTGATGAAAGCTAGTTCCATCTCAGTGGCAATAACAGCCATGTGTTGGTTGGAGGAAGGGCAGTTGAGGGCCTGCATCCACCCTGTCTGTGTGCTAGACACACTGTACTTACACCTTGAGTTATGGTCTGGGATGTGATTTTGTATGACACTAGCTAGAGCACGCTTGTGGTTATTTCACACACCCTGACCGTAAATTTGTCCTTTAGACTGGTGAGTCAACCTATTGTTCTGCCATTCATGAACAGCATTCCAGAGGGGTCTTTTTCAACAGGATAACAGTAGGTCCATCTACCAGTTTTGTAAATTAACAACATGCTCTACAGAGTGGCACAATGTTGCCTTCGCTTGCTCGATCAACAGATCTATCTCCAAATGAGCAAATATGGGACATCATCGGGTGAAAACTCCAGCATCAGCCACAAACAGCATTAATTGTATCTTTATTGACTGACCAAGTGCAATAGGCATGGAACTGCATCCCACAAACTGACATCCGGCACCTGTACAGCATAATGCATGTAATTTGCATGCTTGCACTCAATATTTTGGTGGTTACACCGGTTATTACTGTACCAGCGTTTCACAATTGCATGCCTTATATCAGGTTTACATTCACCTGCGATCTTACAATGTTTATCACTTAAATATGTTACCTAGACAAGTGTGTTCCCAAAATTTCATTACTCTATATTAATTATTTTTTGGTGTAGTGATTTTCTTTTCATTGGTGTATTTTTACAATTGAGAAGCAGTATATTTCGTAATTATTTAAGAAAAACACATTGATGTGTGAATGGGAAAAATCTAATATACAAGATCTCAACAATTACAAACCTTCTGGTGACTGCCTGCTGAAAGTGTCAGATTTCCAAGACGATACATGAGGTTAATATTGTGCCACTCATTATCCAAAAATCTTGCATTCAACAATGTCTTAATAGCACGACCATTAACGACAGCTACAAAAAGTAACCCTTCAGATCGTACAGATAACAACAGAGAATACCCAGGTTTTCCTTGTTGGAAAAATAGTTCTCCACCAACACATGTCCTAAAGCTCAATCCAGTGTGATTCTTTAAGTTGACAGGAGTGGAAAGGCTGACAAATGATGAACCATTGAAGTAGCCTTCTCTATAGACAGCACTCACACACTCTGTGAAGAAGAGGATGAAGAGCAAACACCAATTATGCTCTGAAAAAGAAACAAGCAAATAAAGAAAAGTTAACATCGATGTCAATTACACAAAGTTAAAATAAACATATTTTCTAAAAAATAAAGTGATTTCACCTTTAAAGCAGAAACCATACAATGTTAGTAGCCATTTTCTGTTATTGTATACAAATTTTATTAACTATGCACAACTATTTATAAACATTCACAAATTAAAATGTTGCAACATACATTATCATGGTGATAGCAATCTTCTCTTTGTTAAATAAAAAATAAGATACAGGAATTAAAAGAGTGTTGATGATGGTGATTTGTATCAAACAATTTATATGTTACTATGTTAATTAGTTCACTATTTAAATGTTACATGGGTTGTTTGCATGATTGTAAACTAAATAATGTGGAGCATGCAAGTTTAAAGGGCAATGTATGAATGATTTGTTTATGGGTATCACAACGTGCTGACCATTTACAGGTTACCAAATAGCAGAGTAGTCAAAATCTAGTAAGACTGAACATGTTAGCCTTTAATATTCATGTAACTAATGATGGACTTAAATTTAGTCTCTTTTTCCTTTTCTAGTTATACATGCTACTACATTTCCTTCAAAGTTATCCACGAGAAATAATTTGAGGTTATATTTAAAATTGGTTTTGTTAGCTGTCAGATTTTTTTTTTTTTTTTTGGGGGGGGGGGCATATTTGTTGTTACATTGTGAATGAGTGATAAGGGATCTAATTTTCTTCTAGTTTTATAGTTCTCGATATCACAACACTTCTTAAATTATGATTGATAACATTATGCATAGGCTATTTCGCTACTCCCATATAATGCAGACATTGAGTTGCAGACAGGCACAACAAAAAAAAAAAAACACACACACACACACACACACACACACACACACACACACACACACACACACACACACACACACACACACCATCCAATTTTTTCTAGTTGGAAAGAAAACCACAATATGTCTCCTAAAGCAATATTTATATTGTGATTTGCTGAACATAGGCTGAAACAGCAGTCTCTCTCTCATGCAGGACCTTAATTTACTTTGAGCTATTTTCAATGATGAAATAGTAGTGGTTAGTGTTGCACATACTAATCTCCACTGCTCTGCAAATTTCTTGAAGAACAAGATGAGGAATAACTTTGCTAAGAAATCGCCTAATGCCACAGAAAAGACTAGTTTGAGTTCTATTTATACCAATGAGATGTTTTCTAAAAGTTGTCATGTACTTTACCAAAAAAGAAGACAATGAAACACTCTTGTTCACTGGTGCCATGAGTAATAGACCGTTAGAAGGTTGCTATGAACATTAGGCTACACCAACTACACAAATGATTCTATGACAAACCACCTGAATATGAGATTTAGAGAGCTTATGAACTAGTTAGAAACAAATGTTGACACTGTGAAAAGGAAAGCAATCTTTGAAGTAGCACATGCTTCTAATGATGAAAAATAAAAACATTCAAATCGAAACCTAACAAAGAACTATATGTTATGCAGTGGAAGAGATTTTATCATCTTTGTAGTCAAGCAATAAAAATTATGGTGTTCTGTCAACTAAAGTAGAGTCAAATTTTAAACATTTTCGAGGAGATCTATAACAATAGGCTTTATAAACACTTGGAACATAAAAACATGCTCTGTTACAAACAGCTTGAATTCAAAAAGCTCTGTCAACTGAACAAACTAGATTTACCTTGACAGATCTACACATACTACTAAAATGAATTCCTCCATCATGCTTTTCCGCCTGTACATGAAAGTTAATCTCCTGAACTATTGTAGGGTTTTTGAAGTGGTTTTTACTAATAGGTAGACTGGTTTATGGGGAAGGTTTGTGTATATAATTTATAATTCTACTGATGATGAGTGTGTAATAAATGTGTTGTTATTTGCTCCATATTTAATTAGGGCTTGCAGTGACATCTCATGGCAATGAGGGGATCTACAAGCTGGCCCGCTGGAGAGGAGGTAAAAAATGTAAATGTCATGTGACTAGGGCCTCCTGTCGGGTAGACCGTTCGCCAGGTGCAAGTCTTTCGATATCATCAGTTTTTTTTATAGTTTCTAATATACAATTTTAATAGTATCAACTGTTAAATATTGCACAGTCTTAGTTCAAGGACGTTATTAAAGAGTAGTTCAAAGTGGTTTAGTAAACAAATTAAGGCTAATCTCAGAAATACTGCATGGATTTTACTCCAGTTTCACTAACAGAATGACTGATTCACAAGGAAGTTTTGTGTATGCAATTTAGTACTGCTTCGTTAGAGAAGTCATCCGGCCGTAGTTGGGACAGGTCACTAGTAATATAAAAAGAGTGTGTACTGCAAAGTAAGGCTTCTGAATTTTTGTGAAAACTTTTACAGCTTTTTACATAAGACCAAACTTTGTTAACATTCTACATCTTTATTCTTCATGTCTACATATCTGCAGCATTCTGCCGTTAAAGGGCTCAAAACTGTAGCGTGTAACCCGGCAGTATGTAACTCAACTATTTCGATCCTTAGTAATAGCGTGCTCTAATCGAGTTTCGAATTCGAAGGGTTCATTCACACATGGAGCAACCTCTCCTTCAGCATGACAATGCCATACCACACACGAACGCTGCGACATCTGCAACAATCCGATGCCTTGGGTTCACTGTCATCGATCGTCCTCCACACAGTCCAGATGGAAAGCGTCGATTTCTTTCCTGTTGCAAATCAAACTATTTTCAAAGCGGTATTTTGACGTGCCTATCCGATGCAGCAGTCGCATATTACTTTAGGGTAGTTTTATTTATATGTATTAAAGCTCCAGTAAAACACGAACAATATCCAGCAATCCAGCAGTGATTCGCATATCGCCCCGCCTCGCGGTGTCTCCGCCGTTGCGTTGCTGCTCGAGCAACGTCCCTGTTAATACATATTGATAAACAAATATCGCACTAGACTAATTGGGGACTGCTCTATCTAATGGTCACGTAAAATTACGCTATATATATAAAAAAAGGTTCATATGGCTCTGAGCACTATGGGACTTAACTGCTGAGGTCATCAGTCCCCTTGAACTTAGAACTACCTAAACCTAGCTAACCTAAGGACATCAAACACACCCATGCCCGAGGCAGGATTCGAACCTACGACCGCAGCGGTCGCGCGGTTCCAGACTGTAGCGCCTAGAACCACTCGGCCACCTCGGCCGGCTTACGCTATAATAATCATTTTGTTTGTACGCGGAATCAAACCCTCGAGACTGGGTGTAGCGTTAATACCGTAGAATTTCTATTATTGTAATGCGTAAACGCGGTGGGTAGAATTACTACCTTACGTCCGTATATTAAAGAAGTTTTTAATGGTCAGCATATAGCGATACTGACAAATGAATTTATTTGAATGTAAAATGACTCGTTCGGCTGACTCCAGCATCAGATTGCAAAAACGAATTCGAAAATTGCTGCCGAAACGTCAGAGAAAACGCACCAGACAACTCTTAGGGGGATAAAGTCCTTTGCCGTTACCAATATTTCTTTGTTTTTCCAAAAAAGATTGAAAAGCACGAATTTAGCACTACGACCAAGACCAACTTTCACAAAAACTTGAAGGAGGTCCGTGGAATCCACGAATAAAACTAATGTAATGTAATATGTTTTGCAAATCCTGTTTAGCGCAGTGTGCCCTGTTCGAGTTATAAGTCACAAAAAATTACAATATTTTTAAACTGTTTGTATCTAAGGAATATTTTACAATTAAATCCGTGTAGTTTCGTAAAAGCTGACATTTTATCGACGGAGAAATTCGCTATCACTTTTTTTGAATAGTTTCCCAGTTAACAAATCACCTTCAATCCTACTGATTTAAATTAGACCCGTAATACAGTACTAACAGAATCATTAATCACACTCTTTCAAAATATTTGTTCTGACATGAAGCTAAGGCAGGATAAAGAACACACACAATAATGGTAATACTGCAAGAGCTATCAACTGGAGTTGATGAGTCACAGGGTTAAAATTGCTTAACTAAATCCATAAAAGTGCTGACGTAATTAATTCGGAGTTCGTGGGGCTGTTGCATCCGTAACTACTGAAAATACGGCACCAAAAGTGTTTTGATTATAACTGTCAGTATCACTTCAGATACTTAAGTTTCCTCCAAAACATAGTATTCCTATGAGCAGAGAAAAGAAAAGAGAACCTCTCAATATCACACTCACATGTCTGAAATTTAGTACGTTTAGTTTTGCTTTTGTTACAGTAAAACAGGCCAAACATTCATATAACACTCTAGTCGTCCACTACAAAAATAGTATATCAAAGAATGAAACATAGTTTCTTTTCGTTGTGCAAAGAAGACGACTTTGCATTTACACACCTGGTAATACAGAATCGGTTTATTCATAACTTCGCACGTGCAGCACTATGTATCTACAGTCGGACGACTTGTCTGACGTAGTAGCACCACACTATACACAGAAGCCTTCCCCGTGGCCGGCCAGAGAGGCCGAGCGGTTCTAGGCGTTACAATCTGGTACCGCGAGACCGCTACGGTCGCAGGTTCGAATCCTGCCTCGGGCATGGATGTGTGTGATGTCCTTAGGTTATTAGGTTTAAGTAGTTCAAAGTTCTAGGGGACTGATGACCTCAGCAGTTAAGTCACCACGGCAGCTCAGCGTGGTCGGTCAGAGAGCTGGGTGGCCTCAGTAATAAAAAAAAAAAACTGAGTGGAAGGATCAACAAACGAACTTAAACGAATGTCATGTGACGTCCGCAACGACCAAACCCAACGATCAACAACGAACAAAATTGAAAAAAAAAAAGAAAAAGAAAAAAGTTCCATAGTGCTCAGAGCCATTAGAATCATTTTGAACTTCCCCGTGAATCACAAACTACTCTGAAAAAAAAAGAAAAAAACGATCAAAACACCAAGGAGGAATTGTGCGACATACCCGAAAGTTGGTAAGCGTGTTTTTACATTTGAGAGAGGTTTATTCAAATTTAGCGCCAGTCGCATAAGAGTAGCGCTAGTGGTGTCAATATGAGGATTCAATTTGTGTTTGCTTCGAATACACCCTGTACCGGCCCTGAGGTTAATTACTTGAGACTGGATATGGTGGTTTGATGATACTCAGGAATGCCTTTAAGGTGACAAAGATGCCATTATCAACACCTCACTGAGTTTGAACGAGGTCATGTAATACGGGTACGAGACGCTGGATGTTCCATCTGCGACAATGCAAACAGACTTGCCAGGATAGTATCCACTGTACATGACTGCTGGCAGTGGTGGTCACGAGAATGTACGATCGCAAAAAGACTGGACTTCGAATGGCCACGTGGCACTACCGAAAAGGAAGGTCATCGTGTTCGGCATATGGCTCTGAGCATCGTACTGCATCTGCACCAGCAAAATTTAGAAGATTCTTCCAGCAGGATAATAGACATACAAATTAATGGACACAATTACCAAGACAGTACCTCACGTCCTTTCTCTCCAGTATTACTTCCCGCCAATCCACAAGTGGGGAAGTGCAGGAAAAGTGGTTGCAGGGGAGAGAAAATGGGGGAGGGGGAGGGACGTGTGAGATGGGGAGGAGTGGGGGTGGTGACAACAATGTGCACTGTGAGGTTCCCACATCTAACCCCCAGCGAGAGGAGGTAAGGGGACCCCCAGGGAGAGCCGTCACCTTCAATAAATTAAAACTGCACCAACATCTCCTTATCCCCCTACCGACGACCCTTCGGCGACTTGCATGTCCGTAACTGGGGAAACGAGACGTACGGTATAAATTGGAATCCGAACCACGTGGTCCTTCTGCTGCATCTCGACATACGTGAGAGGTGAATATTAGGTTAAAAGGCAGACTAAAAAATCCGAGGTCCGACTGGGATTCGATTCCGCGACCTTTCGGTTTCAGTCACACACTTCACCGCTAACTGGGCACGTCCGACATAGCTTCGCTGTTCTTTGGATTTGCGGCAGCTATTACTTCACTGCCTTTCTCGCCAGATACAAACTCGTGTCCAACTGATCAGCTCTTAGTTTCCATCATTGTCACGAAATATCACTCCAAATACCAATGAAATATGGAACAGATATTAAACACACATCATTACTTCGCGGTAGTAAGCAACGTGTTCGGAAACTCCCGTCACAAAACTTCTAGGAGTTGTAATATTTTGTATGGCCTTCCAGGTCTCCGGACCTCACACTTTGTGACTATCTGTGGGGTTACGTAAAAAGATCGTGTTTTATCGCCCCTATGTCTGACAATCTTGAAAACTGCGACGTCGCATTGTTGAAAGCGCGAATTCTATAACGAGAGACCAGCTGCTTCGTGTCTGGCAGAAAATGAGCCAACGTTTTCATATTTGTCGTGTAGCACATGGTGCTCACATTGAATGCATGCAAATTTGAACCTTTCTCTTCCCAGGAATGTTGGAATTGCGTTCCTAACTTTTGCTGTTTGCAAGCAATAAACGTCTGAAATCTGTCCTTTCTTTTTGAATAGCCCTGGCATGAGGTGTTAAATGTTGAGAACTCTCTGCAACGCTTATTTGCTGCTAAGCATCATTCCTTCACAAAAAACGAAATACATAGAAAAGTGAAATTCTGGGATGGTCGGGAGATCATGACTACGTCCCGTCGACATCGAGGTCATGAAAAACTAAGCACAGGTTCAGGTTGGAAAAGGGTGCGAAGGATATCGGTAGGATCATTTTTCAAAGCAACCACTCCCGCATTCATCTTAATCGATTTAGGCAAACCATGGAAAACGTAAATCAGGGTGAACTGACGGACATTTGAACCCTGCTACTTCTGTATACGAGTTCTGTGCTGTGCCCCGCTGCTGCAACTCGCACTGTGTGAATTTACTCCTAGAGGCATCGGAAATTGCATTAGCTTTTTCAGTCTCTTCCCTAAGCCGTATTTTCTTATTTGACTGTGACATTTATGTAAAATGTCAACATAAAAAACCCTACCACTGATCTTTCACATGGAAACGATTTTAAAATTGGGACGTTATAGGAAAAACTAGCAAAAAGACAAAAAATGATCCATTACTTCCTGCTATAAGGAAAACTATTAACATTTCGTATCTGTGCAAAGCAACTAGTACATGTGCAGATGTTAAATGCAACGCCAGGAGAAAGTTTAGTGGGTCGTGCTGGAGGTAATCTGAAGGCTCTAGCGAATGAAACCACAAAACGGCGAAGCCATCAAAATGCTCGCGACGTCGTGCGCCGCACAGCACTTTGCAAAGTTTGGACGAATCACTTTAGGCTCAGCTGTCCTAATTTTTTTCTTTCATTTATTTATTACTTATTCCACCATATAGCTGTCTTTGCTACACAGCACAAAATCGGTATACAATATGATATAGGATGTACATACAACACACATGAGACACACAGAACTACTATAAAATTCGCTTTGCAGTTTAAAATTTAACTTAAGTTTGCAATAAACTGAGCAACATTTTGAACGTATAAATACATATACAAGTTGACATGTTGTGATAAATTTTTATAATGTCTTAAATGTATGTGTGTGTGTGTGTGTGTGTGTGTGTGTGTGTGTAAAGGTTTAATAATGGTAATAATGGTGCACTAGCTTTATATTGCGACCGTGAGCATTAATTGCCCAGCAAGGAAGGCGTGATCCTGATGCACTGCACAACACATTTGGTGTCCCAGCACTTATGCCCAGCAGCGTTCAAATAACATACTGGACATGCAAGGACTCCAAACATCTCCAGCTCTTATTTCCTATGAACTAGATATTTAGAACACCCGACGAATATACGATATATGTCTCAAACAAATTCGACGTCGAGTCGCACTGGGTGTTCTTCACAACACCGACTCTGAACAGATGTGCTGGGTAAACTTCTGTGATTGAATCTCATTCTCATTAGGGTAGTGACACGTGGTCTTATTTTATGGTCGGTATACCATATAGCCTTCTCTCAGGCTGGATAATGTTCAATAGCTTTGTTTTTCACCTAAGGTACAACACTGGACTGTGAAATGATTGTTGTATTTCGTGTAAACAGTTTTTTTAGCACCCCCCCCCCCCTTAGGAACAACTGTGCCCTGTGTGAAGTAGTCCAGAACAATGGAACGAAAGAGGCATATTTTTGAGTCCCCATTGAGTCTTTTAGGGAATTCTTAGTTCAGTGCAACTTTAAGAATATTTATTGAGAAAATGTGAAGGAAAGGATTTCGAAAAACAGGCATTTACGTAAGTTTTTCAAAAGACTTGTTATGTCATAATTGTGTGTCACACAAAAGGTAATTATAAGTCTTATAAAGGTTAATTTTGCACTTTAAACTATTAAATGTTCAAATGTGTGTGAATTCCTATGGGACTAAACTGCTGAGGTCACCGGTCCCTAGACTAACACACTAATTAAACTAACTTACGCTAACTCCTTGCCCGAGGGAAGACTCGAACCTCCCGCGGGAGTTTATACTATTAGGTTGATGCGTAAGTTTGTAGTGTTTTTGTTTTGCATGTTGGTATTCCGGTTGCTATGGTTTTATGTATTGGTTGTAATTTTTTATTTGTAGTTCACTGTTGTTAATTGAGTTAACACATTGTCGCATTGTCATTTGGAGAGAATGAGTGGAGCTGTGGGCGCTAGAAAATGGAGTGCCAAGTGAGGAAATCTGGACATTTCCGATATATTCTTCTGTTTCGAGTTCAATAGAGGAGTGACAGCAGCGGAGCCTGCCAGAAACATTTGCGCCGTGTGTGGGGATAACGCTATTGAACAGAGCACGGCAATGAAATGGTTTTCTCGGTTTGAGGAGGATTGTTTGGATATTAGTAACTCTCCATGTTCAGGAAGACCTTCGGGTTTGATGAAGATCGTTTAAACGCATTAACCCACAATGATCCACGTCGAAATACTCGAGAACTTTCAAATGTGATGAACCATGATCATTCCCAACACCGCGTGACATTTGCAAGCAACAGGGACGGTTCAAAAATCGGCATGCTCTAAGCCAAAATCACAAAAGCCGGCGGGTGGCCATATGTGCATCTCTGCTTGCTCGTCATCAGTTAGCTCGTGAACAACGACGATCACTCCTTTTCTGTATCGTTACTGGTGACGAGAAATTTTCACCTTTCTGGATGAAAATGCGCTCCGAACACGCCTCGACAAGTTCTTCGCTTCAAAACCACGCGATTTCCACAATCGTGGAATCGAAAAGTTCCCCCAGCGTTCGCAGATTGTTGTAACTAGTGGAGGAGAATATACTATTGATGACTAAACTTATGGAAAAACGTTAAGAATTTATGCGCCGCCATATTATTTCGGAGAACTCTAGTAGTTAAGGGTCGTCTGCCAAATGGTCAACCTGCACATTCAAAAAATATTCTTGTCTGGTCAGGAACGAACAAAAATATCGAAGATATTTCTCTGCTTTTAGTTTTCATTGCCTCACGCATAAAGTCGGGTGGAAGGCATAACGCTGTTAAGTCCTTTCCCAGATTCTTTTAGTACACTATTTACTGCATATTCTGGCTCCGGTTTGGAACGTTTCACAACTTCCAAGAGCTCGTTGCGCCGTGACTGTAATCTGCTTTACGAGAAGATGTGTTAGGCGCTTAAATTTTCGTGGACACAATTGGAGGGTGCATTGTCTAAAACCACAATATTTTCACCTGGAATTTTGGTATCCGGTGCTCTTGCAATCATTTTATATAATTTCCACTTCATTTCATTGTGATAATCTTGCGATACTGATCTCGAATCACAGATGAGCTCTGCACCCTCAATGAAGCCCATTTCTCCTCCCGCATGAACCACTACTGCTCTTTGTCCAGAACTTTCATTTTTCCGCACACCTGGAACGTCACTATGCTACCAACATTTACTGGAAGTATATTGTATATGCGCCCATGAGTCGCCAGTACACGCCCGGTTTCTTCGCATCTTTCTAGTTTGCCCTCAAAGTGCTAATAAACGGTGTACGTTCGATGAAACCTCAGCCAAGCACTTAAATGTGAATTGCAGAGTAGTCATGTAGATGTACGCCATGCTACAATGTCCTTCCTCTCAACCAGAAATGTTCGTCTATTTTTACATTTTTGAAACTAAACCCCGTACCCTTCAAAATTTTCCAGAAAGTTCAAATGCTCAAATGTGTGTGAATTCCTAAGGGACCTAACTGTGAGATCGTCGGGCCCTAGACTTATACACTGTTTAAATGAACTTGAACTAACTTAATGCTACGAACAACACACACACCCATGCCCGAGGGAGGACTCGAACCTCCGGTGGGAGGGGGCGCGCAATCCGTGGCATGGCGCCTCTAACATAGCGGCCACTCCGCGCGACTTCAAATGGTTCAAATGGCTCTGAGCACTATGGGACTTAACAGCTGTGGTCATCAGTCCCCTAGAACTTAGAACTACTTAAACCTAACTAACCTAAGGACATCACACACATCCATACCCGAGGCAGGATTCGAACCTGCGACCGTAGCAGTCGCACGGTTCCGGACTGCGCGCCTAGAACCGCGAGCCCACCGCGGCCGGCCGCGCGAATTCCAGAAAGTAGTTCGTTTCCCCGTGAAATTAATGTCTGAATCCTCCTTCACCCAACTGTGAAACTTCTGATGAGTGGGTATTTCTCTATTAAAGTCGTAATATTGCAACAAATTTCTTTTCAGTAAACACTTATCAAAGTCGTCGAGACACTTCGTTCTCTTCCCCAGTGCCTTTTTCCTCGGTGCCACAATTTTCTAACCACTCCGTCTGGCTTTCGTAACATCGTTCACAAGGTATTAGCAAATCTTTCCGTTTTCCTTAACCACAGAAATGAACTGCTATTAGTCAAGAATTTTTTGTCTGAGCGTTCTCTTCTGTAACGTATACATGCGCGAGGACAGTCCATTTCGTCGGCCAGTGTGGCCGAACGGTTCTAGGCGCTTGAGTCCGTAACCGCGTGACCACTACGGTCGCAGGTTCGAATCCTGCCTCGGGTATGAATGTGTGTGATGTCCTTAGTTTAGTTAGGTTTAAGTGGTTCTAAGTTCTAGCGGACTGATGACCTCAGCAGTTAAGTCTCATAGTGCTCAGTGCCATTTGACAGGCCATTTCCATGTCGGATGCCTTTGGCCCCGTCATTATGTAAACAAAGCTTAGCTCCGCGTTCTGCCGTCGGCAATTGTGAATTGAACAGGTAATGCTTTATTTAGCAATACTGGACAGTTTCGAGCTTTAGCTCATTTTCAAGTGCACAAATGAATATGGGCACATCCTTCTACTAAGCATATACAGGGGATGGAAAAAAATGTGGAAACATTGCGAGAAATGCATGCTTGAACATAAATGCAGATGCTAGCCAAGCCTGTAGGTTGCGATGACAACAAACGGCGACTGTGCAATGTCCTCAATACGTTGCAAGTGTCAATCGTGGTCAGAACAGTGTTCTGTGTAGTTGCGAGCGCGTTGTGTCGGAGGTAAGTGAATTCGAACATGAGCAAATTGTTGGCGTTCCTATGGTGGGTACTTCCATAACCAACGAAGCAGAAGTGTTAGCTGTTTCAAAAAGCACCGTATCGAAGATTTATACCGCATACATGGAAAGCAGAAAATCGTCGTTTACTAAGTCATCACAAGACGAAAGTGCATCTTCAGTGACGCTCATTGAAGACGATTGTGAAGAAAAAGTTGACGACAGCTGCAAAAGTCACTGCAGAACTGAATGTCCCACTTGTAAACTCTGTAAGCACCAAAATACAAAGGCAGCTCCATAAGCTGGGAACTGCAGGAAGAGCTGGAATTTGAGAACCACACACCAGTGATGCAAATGCTCGTAACGGGTAAACGTCGTGCCGTAGCCGTACAACCTGGACTTTGGAGGAATGGAAGAAAGTAAATTGTTTACCAAGGAAAATCGCCAAACAGCCGTATATTTTGGGAAGTTATTTTATTCAGACAACCACGTTCGGCATCTCAATAATGCCATCACCAGGCCCCTATGCACTCTGTGTGTGGACAATCAGATACATCGACACTTGCATAAATGGAGCAATCAATATCTGGATTCCGTGAATTCGTTTTATGAGTGTTTACTTTTACGATCTGACCATAAGATCTGACCATAAGATTTGACCATAAAATGACTTTTGTTCAAATCTTTGAAGTAAACACTCCTAAAACGAATTCACAGAATCCAGATAGTGGTGGCTCCATTCATGCAAAATGGTTCAAACGGCTCTGAGCACTATGGGACTTAACATCTGAGGTCATCCGTCCCCTGGACTTAGAACTACTTAAATCTAACTATTTAAGAACATCACACACACCCATACCTGAGGCAGGATTCGAACCTGCGACCGTAGCAGCAGTGCGGTTACGGACTGAAGTACCTATAACCGCTCGGTCACATGGGCCAGCGACCATTTATGCAAGTATCTATACATGGAGTGCATAGGGGCCTGAATATAGCATTACTGAGATGCCGAAACTAGTTGCCTAATAATAGCTTCACAAAATATAAGGCTGTTTGGCGATTTTCCTTCGTAAATATTTGAACGCCCGCTGTCCATTACCCACAATGGATCAACAGAGAAAGTCATTTGGTCGGATGAGTCTTGCTTCACACTGTTTCCAAGTTCCGGACGAGTTTGCGCCTCAGTTAGTGAAACATGGCGTGGATTCGGTGATGATTTCGAATGCCATATGGTGGCATTCCATAGGCTCCAAGGTTACTCTGCAAGGCTGCAGTACCGCCAAGGATTATGTGACCATTTTGGCTAATCAGACCCGTCCCATGGTACGAGGGTCACTCCAAAAGAAATGCACACTATTTTTTAAAATAGGTCTTTTATTCTACATGTTTGAAAGTTTTACGGTGTGTAGATGCATCCTTTAGGAACAATATTTTCATTTCCCCACATAATTTCCATCCCTCTCAACTGCTTTTCGCCATCTTGGAACCAGCGCCTGTATACCCGCACGGTAAAATTCTGGAACAACCCATCGGAACCACTGTTTGGCAGCGTGTACAAGGGAGTCATCATCTTCAAATCTTGTTCTACGAAGAGTGTCTTTCAGTTTCCCAAAGAGATGATAGTCACATGGAGCCAGGTCAGGACTGTAAGGCGGGTGTTTCTGTGTTGTCCATTCGAGTTTTGTGATCGCTTCCATGGTGTTTTGGCCGACATGTGGCCGTGCATTGTCGTGCAACAGCAAAATATCCTGCTTTTGCCGATGTGGTTGAACACGACTCAGTAGAGCCTGAAGTTCTTCAGTGTCGTCACATATGCATCAGAATTTATGGTGGCTCCACTTGGCATGATGTCCACAAGCAAGAGTCCTTCGGAATCTAAAAACACCGTAGCCATAACTTTTCCAGCAGAAGGTGTGGTTTTGATTATTTTTTTCCCTTGGGTGAATTTGCATGATGCCACTCCACTGATTGCTTATTCGTCGCTGGTAAAAAATGACGGAGCTATGTTTCATCACCTGTCACAATCCTTCCAAGAAATGCATCTCCACCATTCTCGTACTGTTCCAAAAGTTCGCTGCATACCGTTTTTCTAGTTTCTTTGAACACTTCCTTCCCCTATCCCAACGTAGTGTGACAATTCGTTCACTGTGATGCGTCTGTCAACAGTCACCAATTCGTTAAATCTCTGCACATTGTCTGGAATGTGTGCAGTACGAGGCCTGCCGCTGCGAGAACAATCCTCAATATTGCCGTGCCCGCTTTCATCACGTAACCTGATAGCCCAGCGACTAACTGTACTGCGATCGACAGCAGCATCTCCATACACCTTTGTCAACCTCTTGTGGATGTATCCCAGCGCAGGAATTCTATGACAGCACGTTGCTTCTGACGAACTTCAAGTGTAGCAGCCATCTTGAAGACATGCCGTGACGGCGACACTCACGGAAACAGGTTGAACTAAGTTTGAAAACAAGCGGGAAGGATGTATCTACACACTGTAAAATTTTCACACATGCAGAATCAAAACTGTATTTTTACAAAAATAGTGTTCATTTCTTCTGGAGTGACCTCCGAACAATGTGTCGTCCCCACTGGACAGCGCCCTTGTTCACACAGCTCGCATCGCATCGTGAGCACGAGGATGAATTTTCGCATCTCTCCTGGCCACCAGTCACAAGATCTCAGTATTACTGAATCTCTGTTGTCTACTTGGGCGAGAAGTGGGCGCGATGCCTACTCGCCTCCACCATCGTTTACCGAACTTGCCACTATTTTGAAGGAAGAACGGTATAATATTTCCCTGAAAAACCATAAAGGACCTGTATTTATCCATTCTGAGACGACTGGAAGCTGTTTTGAAAGCCTAAGGTTTTCCTACACCGTATTAGCCACGGTAATGCGTTACCTTTTTGTTGTTTCCATATTTTTATCCATCCCTTGTATATCAGAAGAAAGGCAAGATTCTGAATTTGAGTGCTAGTCTGGCACACGTCGTTTAATCTGCTAGGAGGTTTTTTTAAGTGTCATCTGTGATAATTTCGACAGCGTCTGAACCTGCACGTTTAATCCACTCTCCTACTTGATAATTCCAAGTTCGAATAACATCCCGTTTCAAACTGCAATGAAGTACTTCTATGTTATTTGTTTGGTATCTGTACGGTAGTTCGAAAGGAATTAGAGTACAGTACTTCCAGATCACGTGCCTGTGTGCATTTGTGAACTCTTCTGCCAATATAATCTCGCTCAATCTCACTAACTTTAGTGAGGGAGAAACGTGCGACGTAACTGCGTTTTTTCCAAATTATTCAATTCACCGGTAGCTCAGTTACTACGTCTAATAATTCAGCTTTTAGAAGTTCTGTTCATTAGAAAAGGGTTTTGACGGTAGAGAGCAGTTGTGGGTTTGCAAATACACTGAGGTGACAAAAGTCATGGGATACCTCCTAATATCGTGTCGGACCTTCTTTTGCATGGCGTAGTGCAGCAGCTCAACGTGGAATGGACGTAACAAGTCGTTGGAGGTCCCCTGCAGAAATACTCAGCTATGCTGCCTCTACATCTACATCCATACTCCGCAAGCCACTCGACGGTGTGTGGCGGAGCGTACCTTGAGTACCTCTATCGGTTCACCCTTCTATTCCAGACTAGTATCGTTCGTGGAAGGAAAGATTGTCGGTATGCCTCTCTATGGGCTCTGATCTCTCTGAGTTTATCCTCATGGTCTCTTCGCGAGATATACGTAGGAGGGAGCAATATACTGCTTGACTCTTCGGTGAAGGTATGCTCAAGAAGCTTCAACAAAATCCCGTACCGAGCTACTGAGCGTCTCTCTTGCAGAGTCTTCCACTGGAGTTTATCTATCACCTCCGTAACGCTTTCGCTATAACTAAATGATACTGTAGCGAAGCGCGCGCTCTCCGTTGGATCTTTTCTATATCTTCTAACAACCCTATCTGGTATGGATCCCTCATCGGCGAGCAGTATTCAAGCAGTGGGCGAACAAGTGTACTGTTACCTACTTCCTTCGTTTTCGGATTGCACTTCCCCAGGATCCTTCCAATGAATCTCAGTCTGACATCTGCTTTACCGACGATTAATTTTAAATGGTCATTCCATTTTGAATCACTCCTAATGCCTACTCCCAGATGATTATGGAAGTAACTGCTTCCAGTTGCTGAATTGCTATATTGTAGCTAAATGATAAAAGATCTTTCTTTCTATGTATTCGCAGCACATTAAACTTATCTACATTGAGATTCAATTGCCATTCCCTGCACCATGCGTCGATTCGTTGCAGATCCTTATGCATTTCAGTACAATTTTCCATTGTTACAACCTGTCGATATACTACAGCATCATCCGGAAAAAGCCTCCGTGAATTTCCGATGTTATCCACAAGGTCATTTATATATATTGTGAATAGTAACGGTCCTGTGACACTCCCCTGCGGCACACCTGAAATCACTCTTAATTCGGAAGACTTCTCTCCATTGAGAATGACATGCTGCGTTCTGTTATCTAGGAACTCTTAAATCCTATCACACAATTGGTCTGATAGTCCATATGCTCTTAATTTGTTCATTAAACGACTGTGGGGAACTGTATCAAACGCCTTGCGGAAGTCAAGAAACACGGCATCTACCTGGGAACCCGAGTCTATGGACCTCTTAGTCTCGCGGACGAATAGTGCGAGATGTGTTTCACACGATCGTCTTTTTCGAAACCCATGCTGATTCCTACAGAGAAGATTTCTAGTCTCCAGAAA
The DNA here is from genome assembly GCF_023897955.1 of Schistocerca gregaria. NCBI lineage: Eukaryota > Metazoa > Arthropoda > Insecta > Orthoptera > Acrididae > Schistocerca > Schistocerca gregaria. The sequence continues at coordinate 753,486,753 of NC_064931.1, forward strand.
AATCATTATACTCTAACATAATACGTGTTCCAAAATTCTACAACTGATCGACGTTAGAGAGGTCTATAGTTCTACACATCTTTTCGACGTCCGTTCTTGAAAACGGGGATGACCTGTGCCATTTTCCAATCTTTTGGAACGCTCCGCTCTTCTAGAGACCTACGTTACACCGCTGCAAGAAGGAGGCAAGTTCCTTCGCGTGCTCTGTGTAAAATCGAACTGGTATCCCACCAGGTCCAGTGGCCTTTTCTCTTTTGAGCGATTTTAATTGTTTTTCTATCCCTCTGTCATCTATTTCTACATCTTCCATTTTGTCATCTGTGGCACAAGCTAGAGAAGGAACTACAGTGCAGTCTTCCTGTGAAACAGCTTTGGAAAAAGACATTTAGTACTTCGGCATTTAGTCTGTCAGCCTCTGTTTCAGTACCATTTTGGTCACAGTGTCTGGACATTTTGTTTTGATCCACCTACCGCTTTGACATAAGACCAAAATTTCTTATGATTTTCTGTCAAGTCAGTACATAGAACTTTACTTTCGAATTCACTAAACGCCTCTCACAAAGCCCTCCCCACACTACATTTCGCTTCGTGTAATTTTTGTTTGTCTGCAAGGCTTTGGCTATATTTATGTTTGCTGTGAAGTTCCCTTTGCTTCCGCAGCAGTTTTCTAACTCGGTTGTTGTACCACGGTGGCTCTTTTCCATCTCTTGCCATCTTGCTCGGCACATACTCACCTAATGCATATTGTACGATGGTTATGAACTTTGTCCACTGATCCTCAACACTATCTGTACTTGAGATAAAGCTTTTGTGTTGAGCCGTCATGTACTCTGAAATCTGCTTTTTGTCACTTTTGCTAAACAGAAAATCTTCTAACCTTTCTAAAATATTTCTATTTACGGCTAAAATCATCGCTACAGTAACCGCTTTATGATCGCTGATTCCCTGTTCTGCTTAACTGTTTCAAATAGTTCGGGTCTGTTTGTCACCAGAATGTCTAATATGTTATCGTCACGAGCCGGTTCTCTGTTTAACTGATAAAGGTAGTTTTCAGATAATGCACTTTTAAAAAATTCACTGGATTCTTGGTCCCTGCCACCCGTTATAAACGTCTGAGTCTCCCAGTCCATATCTGATAAATTAAAATCTCCATCCAAAACTATAACATGGTAGGGAAATCTACCCGAAATATTTTCCAAATTTTCCTTCTGCCACAACAGCTGCTGAGCCAGGGGGCCTACAGAGACATACAATTACCGTGTTTGAGCCTGCTTTAACCGCGACATTCACCCAAATTATTTCTCATTTCGGATCTCCGTCATTTTCCTTCCATACTATTGCACTTTTTATCGCTATAAACACGCCTCCCCCTTCACTGTCCAGCATGTCTCTGCGGTATACATTCCAATCTGAGTTTAGAATTTCATTACTGTTTACGTCTGGTTTCAGCCAACTTTCCGTCCCTAGTACTATATGGGCATTGTGAACGCTTATTAATGAGAGCAGTTCTGGGACCTTTCTATAGACGCCCCTGCAGTTTACTATTACCACATTAATATTGTTATTCCCTGTTGCGTTTTGCCTACTACTACCTTTTCGCGTCTCAGGAGGCGTCTTGTCGGGCCTAGGGAAGGAATTCTCTAACCTAAAAAACCCACATGTGCACTCCACACGTACTCCGCTACCCTTGTAGCCGCTTCCTGAGTGTAGTGCATGCCTGACCTATTCAGGGGGACCCTACATTTTCCACCCGATAGCGGATGTCGAGAAATTTGCACCCCAGATCGCAGAATCGTCTGAGCCTCTGGTTTAAGCCTTCCACTCGGCTCCAAACCAGAGGACCGCGATAGATTCTGGGAACGATACTACAAATAGTTAGCTCAGATTCCACCCCTCGAGCGAGGCTTTCCGCCTTCACCAACTCCGCCGACCGTCTGTATGAACTGAGGATGACCTCTGAACCTAGACGGCAGGAGTCATTGGTGCCGACATGAGCAACAATTTGCAGTCGGGCGCACCCAGTGTTCCCTATCGCCGCCGGCAGGGCCTCCTCCACATCTCGGGTGAGACCCCCCCCCCCCCCCCCCCCCCCCCCGGCATGCAGACACAGTGAACACTGGCCTTCTTCCCCGACCTTTCCGCTATTTCCCTAAGGGGCTCCATCACCCGCCTAACGTTGGAGCTCCCAATAACTAATAAACCCCTCCCCCCGTGTGCCTGCTCGGACCTTGCTGAAGGAGCGGCCACATGTCCACTCACAGGCAGAGCGGACGATGCCACTCGGCCAGCCTCCACATTTACCCTCCGCCTCGTGCGCCGCGAACGCCGCTGAACCCGCCACTCCCCTTGGGGAGAGGGTGGCCCAACAGCGCCCGGTACCCGCGAAGATGTCTTGACAGCAGGGACAGTGGGTGAAGCATGTAACAACTGTGGTTACTAGACACTTATTGTTGGAAACAATGAGAATAAGCACTGCCTGCCACTGGACTGTATTCAAAACAAACACAAAACCTATGAAACACTATTAATAGTACTCGAAATTTAAAGCTTCCTAAAAGCAAAAACACACGGAAAAAGAAGTGACAAGTAAGAAAATCACAGTAAATACTTAAATTTACGTAGCTTGCTGCACAGCATGTGTGAAGCAGACGGCAGTTACGACACTGGCACTACAGCTGACAAAAGGGACGCGTTGCCGGTGCAGGATTCTGTGCACGAACAGACCTTTCGATTATGTCCCATAAATTTTCTGATGATCTGGGTGTCCAAATCGTTCGCTCGAATTGTCCAGAATGTTCTGACATGGCACGTAGTCATCCACAATAATTCCATCGTTGTTTTGTGAACATGGAGCCCATGAATGGCTGCAAACGCTTTCCAAGTGACCGTACACAACCATTTCCAGTCGATGATCTATTCAGCTGGACCAGAGAACCCAATCCATTCCATGTAAATACAGCCCGCCCCAACCTGGGCCCATGGCTACGTGTGGTATGCGCCACACTCGAACCCTACCATCAGCTATTACCAACTAAAATTGGGACTCATCTGACCAGGCGATGGTTTTCAGTCGTCTACGGTCTAACTGATATCGTCACGAGCGATGTCGTGCTGTTAGTAAATGCACTCGCGTCGCTTGTCTGCTGCCATAGTCCATTAACGCCGAAGTCTGCCGCACTGTCGTAACGGGTACGTTCGTCGTACGTCCCACGTTGGTTTCTGCGGTTATTTCACGCAGTGATGCTTGTCTGTTAGCACAACTCTAGGCAAATGCCGTTGTTCTCGGTCGTAAAGTGAAGGCTGTCGGCCACTGCGTTGTACACGGTGAGAAGTAATGCCTGGAATTCGGTATTCTCGGCACACTTCAGACACTGTGGATCTCGGAATATTGAATTCCCTACCGATTTCCGAAATGTAAAGCCCCATGCGTCTAGCTCCAACTAACATACCGCGTTCAAAGTCAGTGAATTTCCGTCGTGCGGCCATAATCGCGGAGGGAACCTTTCCACATGAATCATTTGAATGAAAATAACAGCTCCGACAACGCACTGCCATTTTAAACCTTGCGTACGGGACACTACCGCCATTTGTATAGATGCATACTATCCTATGACTTTTGTCACTTCAGTGTACGAAGAACTCAAAAAACTCTTGCGATTGCTTTTGCAAAACAGATTATTCTTTGTTTCTTGCTCAAACATGTTTCAGTGCATCATCAATGGTGGGTCCTTATTTTATTAAAATCTTAATTGCAAATCGGTGCAACACAGAACGTTCATTAGGAGGATAAATAACGTAATTATTCGAATGCCCTCATCATCATGCACATTATCCTGACGTGAAGACGGATGCGCAAAAATATTGCACATGGCAGTTTTAGTAACAGCACTGCAAATATCTATACCTACCGGTTCTTTGCTATGCGAATGTAAATTTCGAAGTCACGACTTCATCATCTTGGTTTCAGTTGTTGTGTAAGGCTCTTCAATGTGATGTCAACACGCCAGAGAAGCGTGTCTGTGGCAGTTACAGTGCATTATTAATTGCAATTTGCGAATCTCGGGTGGAATATAAGCGTTTCTGGCATGCTGACATCGTAATGAAAATACTTACATCACATCTGGAACCCTGCTGATGAAGCTGTGACTTAGAAATGTACATTGCTTTGGTAAAAAAATGCTATTGAAAAGTCATTATATGGATTTATTATTATTATTATTATTATTATTATTATTATTATTATTATTATTATTAAAGTTTTTCGTTCATATATACTATAAACAGTAACTGCTGTAGACACTACGTCGATGTACTGTCAAGTTACTTTCACGTCTGACAATTTAGTCCAGTTAAAAACGAGGTGTTGGACTTCTACCTTCTAGGAGTTCTGAATAGTCACAAATCTGGTTCTATAATACGTAGATTCGTACTTCGTTCACAAGGCAACAGTGCGAGGCTGTATCCAATGCCTTCCGGAAACCAATGAAAGGACATTAACCTGAACACTGTTACCTCCAGCCATAATGGACGAATAGAGCTAGCTGTGTTTCTAAAGATCCCTGTTTGTGGAATCTACATTGATTTCTGAGATTTTCGCTTCGCAGAATGGCCATAATAAGGCATCATGAAAACGTATTCCATTATTCTACAACATAACTATACTTACATTCCTACACCCACTGAAGTCTGATTATCATCACATAAAGTACGGTTTACTCCTAACTTACACTAACTAGTTAGGTCCAATGACCGTAACTCCCTTCCTGTATACAGGCTCTATCTCCGAAGAACAGTCAGTCGCATTTTCTATGGTGTTTCGGCAGATACTTGAAATTTCGTTTTTGAAGTCAAACTGAACAAATAAGGCACATCACGTCTTTCATTCGACGCCTAATGTCAACAGAAAGCGTCGGTTTGTTTCTCCACAGAAACAAAATTATTTTTAAAGCGGAATTTTACGTGCTTATTCGATAGAATCTTTTCAAATTATTCTAGAGCGATATTCGTTTATCGACATGTATCAACAGGTACAGTAAACAGAAAGAATAACCGGAACTCCAGCAGCGACTGAGCACCGCAGCTGCATGGCGGCAGCAGACAGCGCGGGGCATGGCGGCACGCAAGTCGCTCTTGGAGTAACTGTTATTCTTACTCCTATACTATCCCTGTTAATATTGACCTATATTCCACTGAACTAATATGTGATAACTCTGTCGAATGGGCACTTAAAATTCCACTTTAATAATCATTTTGTTTGCAATGGGAAAGAAACTGACGTTTTCCGCCTCTGGCTATCCAATTTTTTAGCAACGGGCCTTGGTTTTTGAGAAAATCTTGAAGTTTATTGCGCGCTTTGTATACCCGCAACATTGCACATATTCCGAGCAAGTCAGCGTAGCGTAGCGGTAAAGGTTCACGGCTACCGCGATGGAGGTGCCATGTTGGAATACTGCTCCCATGTGTTTTTTTTATGTATGTAAGAACCGTCCTGAAAATCTGGTCCTAACGTTCAAAAACGAGTAGACGAATTAATTGGGAAATACAGAAATGTAGTCGTGTCCAGCGTGAAATCTGGGACGTTCACGAAACTGGTGTACGAAGAATTTTTGCGTTCTGTAATTCTTCCGTACGTGAGATAGAAATTTTTTTTGTACATTATCGATTCGTGAGGAGGGCAAACCGATTCAACTTTATACGATCATCTATTCACTGATGAAAGGAAAGCGAGCACCTGCACCCTAAAAGTGGTCCCACCAAAGTGCACTCCTTATTGCCAGCCCTGCGATGTTTATTTTTACTGACAGGTGAAAATCTCCACGAAAATATTTCGGAATGCTCTCGGCTTGATGAAAGACAGTAGTGAAATCGCTACTAGGGAAGATTAGAGGAAATTACATACGCTAATCCTACATCAATTCAGCGCACCTAATTTTGAAAGCATGATTAGATGCATATGGATCGCATCGAAATTAGCGGATGAAAGAGAAATCTTTTTGAATGCAAAATAATTGTGTTTCCCGGTATCGCTCATGAAGAAACCGTGCGCCTGCAAGACGGTCCCTTTCATAAAATGCGCGTGGTGCTGCGAAAATTTGTGCTTCGGTTGTTTCTATGACAAGTATCATTCACAATATTGTTCCGGCACATCTAGCAATGTGTACGGTGAAAAATAAGATTTTGTAATATTGTATGACAGAAAAAATTAATCACTGAATATATCTTTATAATTTGGCACACTTTAAACTGTGTTGATATCCTTTGAAATATAATTAGAAAATTTCGGTCGACTTTGAAAAGAAAAAAAAAGTACACGAGCAGGATTCGAACACGGTACCTCCAGCAAGGCAGCTGTGAACCTTTACCGCTGCGCTACGCCAACTTGCTCGGAACACTTGTAATGTTACAGGTATACAAATTGCGTAATGAACTTCAAAATCGATTTTCTCAAAAACCAAGGCCAGTCGCTAAAAAAACCGGATAGCCAGGTACGCAGGGTAAGTGCCTCTACAACATATTTGAAGCGCATCAAAATCCGTGATTTACAGTATGGAGGGACCCCTTGTGAGCGTCAAATGTATGATGAGATGATGAGTATAATTCGGCTGACTCCATCAACACAATGCAAAAGCTAAATAGCAAATATCTTCCACAGGTACAGAGATGCAACAGGTATACGCACCACACTTTTATTTTGGCGCTTTCTAGCTTACCATAACATCCCATACACATAATATTTCAAATAGTCCAATTATTAATTTGCAACCCTGAACATCATGACAATAATTTATTCATGCTATCGAAAACTGAATGGTGCATTTTCCTGAAATGCATTCTACAAATCTTGAGAAAAACACACAGTTTCATAAAAACACTTAGGCTTCTAAATGTCTAGGTAGATAAACTATGCAAGTGATAAGTATACAGCTACAGGGTGTTTCAAAAATGACCGGTATATTTGAAACGGCAATACAAACTAAACGAGCAGCGAAAGAAATACACCGTTTGTTGCAATATGCTTGGGACAACAGTACTTTTTCAGGGAGACAAACTTTCGAAATTACAGTAGTTACAATTGTCAACAACAGATGGCGCTGCGGTCTGGGAAACTCTATAGTACGATATTTTCCACATATCCACCATGCGTAGCAATAATATCGCGTAGTCTCTGAATGAAATTACCCGAAACCTTTGACAACGTGTCTGGCGGAATGGCTTCACATGCAGATGAGATATACTGCTTCAGCTGTTCAATTGTTTCTGGATTCTGGCGGTACACCTGGTCTTTCAAGTGTCCCCACAGAAAGAAGTCACAGGGGTTCATGTCTGGCGAATAGGGTGGCCAATCCACGCCGCCTCCTGTATGTTTCGGACAGCCCAAAGCAATCACACGATCATCGAAATATTCATTCAGGAAATTAAAGACGTCGGCCGTCCGATGTGGCCGGGCACCATCTTGCATAAACCACGAGGTGGTCACAGTGTCGTCTAAGGCAGTTTGTACCGCCACAAATTCACGAAGAATGTCCAGACAGCGTGATGCAGTAATCGTTTCGGATCTGAAAAATGGGCCAATGATTCCTTTGGAAGAAATGGCGGCCCAGACCAGTACTTTTTGAGGATGCAGGGACGATGGGACTGCAACATGGGGCTTTTCGGTTCCCCATATGCGCCAGTTCTGTTTATTGACGAAGCCGTCCAGGTAAAAATAAGCTTCGTCAGTAAACCAAATGCTGCCCACATGCATATCGCCGTCATCAATCCTGTGCACTATATCGCTAGCGAATGTCTCTCGTGCAGCAATAGTAGTGGCGCTGAGGGGTTGCCGCGTTTGAATTTTGTATGGATAGAGGTGTAAACTCTGGCGCATGAGACGATACGTGGACGTTGGCGTCATTTGGACCGCAGCTGCAACACGGCGAACGGAAACCCGAGGCCGCTGTTGGATTACCTGCTGCACTAGCTGCGCGTTGCCCTCTGTGGTTGCCGTACGCGGTCGCCCTACCTTTCCAGCACGTTCATCCGTCACGTTCCCAGTCCGTTGAAATTTTTCAAACAGATCCTTTATTGTATGGCTTTTCGGTCCTTTGGTTACATTAAACCTCCGTTGAAAACTTCGTCTTGTTGCAACAACACTGTGTTCTAGGCGGTGGAATTCCAACACCAGAAAAATCCTCTGTTCTAAGGAATAAACCATGTTGTCCACAGCACACTTGCACGTTGTGAACAGCACACGCTTACAGCAGAAAGACGACGTACGGAATGGCGCACTCACAGACTGCGTTGTCTTCTATATCTTTCACACCACTTGCAGCGCCATCTGTTGTTGAAAATTGTAACTACTGTAATTTTGAAAGTTTGTCCGCCTGAAAATGTACTGTTGTCCCAAGCATATTTCAACAAACGGTGTATTTCTATCGCTGCTCGTTTAGTTTTTATTGCCGTTTCAAATATACCGGTCATTTTTGAAACACCTTGTACATACACTAACCAGCCAGAACATTATGATCAACGACCTAATACCGATATAAACTCGCCCAGGCGATAGCAGCGTCACCTGGTGAGGTATGACTGCTGGTCAGACACACGCACGGTGCATATAGTATCAGTGTGCGTGCTGACCGTGTGTAGAATGGGGAAAGCGCGGGATTTATCTGCGTTTGACCGGTGGCAGATTCTGATGGCCTTTCGGAAACTGCACGACTTTTCGGGTGTCCGAGGAGTGCTGTGGTGAGTGTCTTCAACACGTGGCGAAACCAAGCTGAAACCACGTCAAGACGTCGTGGGGTTGGGCGGCCACCCCTCATTACAGATGTCGGACAACGTAGGGGGGGAAGACATCTACATCTACATGACTACTCTGCAATTCACATTTAAGTACTTGGCAGAGGGTTCATCGAACCACAATCATACTATCTCTCTACCATTCCACTCCCGAACAGCGCGCGGGAAAAACGAACACCTAAACCTTTCTGTTCGAGCTCTGATTTCTCTTATTTTATTTTGATGATCATTCCTACGTATGTAGGTTAGGATCAACAAAATATTTTCGCATTCGGAAGAGAAAGTTGGTGACTGAAATTTCGTAAATAGATCTCGCCGCGACGAAAAACGTCTTTGCTTCAATGACTTCCATCCCAACTCACGTATCATATCTGTCACACTCTCTCCCCTATTACGTGATAATACAAAACGAGCTGCCCTTTTTTGCACCCTTTCGATGTCCTCCGTCAATACTACCTGGTAAGGATCCTACACCGCGCAGCAATATTCTAACAGAGGACGAACGAATGTAGTGTAAGCTGTCTCTTTAGTGGACTTGTTGCATCTTCTAAGTGTCCTGCCAATGAAACGCAACCTTTGGCTCGCCTTCCCCACAGTATTATCTATGTGGTCTTTCCAACTGAAGTTGTTCGTCATTCTAACATCCATGTACTTAGTTGAATTGACAGCCTTGAGGATTGCACTATTTATCGAGTAATCGAATTCCAACTGATTTCTTTTGGAACTCATGTGGATCACCTCAGACTTTTCGTTATTTAGCGTCAACTGCCACCTGCCACACCATTCAGCAATCTTTTCTAAATCGCTTTGCAACTGATACTGGTCTTCGGATGACCTTACTAGACGGTAAATTACAGCATCAACTGCGAACAACCTAAGAGAACTGCTCAGATTGTCACCCAGGTCATTCATATAGATCAGGAACAGCAGAGGTCCCAGGCCGCTTCCCTGGGGAACACCTGATATCACTTCAGTTTTACTCGATGATTTGCTGTCTATTACTGCGAACTGCGACCATCCTGACAGGAAATCACGAATCCAGTCGCACAAATAAGACGACACCCCATAGGCCCGCAGCTTGATTAGAAGTCGCTTGTGAGGAACGGTGTCAAAAGCTTTCCGGAAATCCAGAAATACGGAATCAACCTGAGATCCCCTGTCGATAGCGGCCATTACTTCGTGCGAATAAAGAGCTACCTGCGTAAAACAGGACAGGCGGCGAACTGTGGCGGAACTAACATCAGACTTTAATGCTAGGCAGAGTACAAGTGTGTCTAAACACATATTGCACCGAACATTCCGAAAGATGGGCCTCCGGAGGCGGCGAACCACGTATGTGCCAATGTTAACCCCAGGACATCGGCAACTACAATTGAAATGGGCACGTGACCATCGGTCCAGGAAGTTGGCGCAGTGGTAGAGCGTTGCATGGTCTGATGAATCACGATACCTTCATCATCATTCAGATGGGGAAGCGCGAATCCGTCGTCTTTCGGGGGAACAGCTCCTTAACATCTGTACGGCGGGACGGAGACATGCTCGCGGCGACTCCATTATGCTCTGGGAAAAGTCACGTGGGCACCCATGGGTACAGCAGAGCTCGTGCAAGGCACCATGACGGCCAAGGAGTATCGTACACTGGTTGCAGACCACGTACACCCTTTCATGACGATCATGTTTCCCGATGGCAGTGGCATTTTTCAGAAAGACAATGAGCTATATCACAAGGCCAGGAGTGTGCTAGAATGGTTCTAGGAACAAAGTGGCGAGTTACAGTTGATGTGCTGGCCTCCCAACTTGCCAGACTTGAATCTGATCGAATAGATCTGGGATGTGATTGAACGTGGCATCAGAACTCATCGCCCCCACTCGTCGGAATTTACGGAAATTAGGTGACTCGTGTGTGCACATGCGGTGTCAACTCCGTCCAGCGACCTACCAAAGGCCTCACTGCTTCCATACCACGAGGCGTCGCCGCTATTATCTGAGCCAAAGGTGGGCATTCCGGCTATTAGATACGTGGTCATATTGTTCTGATTGATCAGTGTACTCACGCCTTTGCGTACTTAAGTTGTCGCAATTTTTGATTCCATAGCTCGAACCCTTTACAAAATAATATAGGTTGTAAATAGGCTGTGTTGGTAACGCCACGTAGAGCTCTGTATGAAAATCACTGGCTGTGCTGTGTGCAGTCTGTGGATGGTTGGCATTGTTGGAATATTCGCTATTGTAGTGTTGGGCAGTTAGATGTGAACAGCGCGTAGCGTTGCGCAGTTGGAGGTGAGCCGCCAGCAGTGGTGAACGTGGGAAGAGAGATGGCAGAGTTTTGAGAGCGGATGATCTGGACGTGTGTCCGTCAGAAAAAGGAAATTTGTAAGACTGGATGTCATGAACTGATTATATATATATATATATATATATATATATATATATATATATATATGACTTTTGAATATTATTAAGGTAAATACATTGTTTGTTCTCTATCAAAATCTTTCATTTGCTAAGTATGCCTATCAGTAGTTAGTGCCTTCATTAGTTACAATCTTTTATTTAGCTGGCAGTATTGGCGCTCGCTGTATTGCAATAGTTCGAGTCACGAAGATTTTTGTGAGGTAAGTGATTCATGAAAGGTATAGGTTATTGTTGGTCAGGGGCATTCTTTTGTAGAGATTATGGAAAGTCAGATTGCGTTGCGCTAAAAATATTGTGTGTCAGTTTAGTGTTGATCAGAATAAGTAAAAAGAGAAATGTCTGAGTACGTTCAGTTTTGCTCAGCTGTTTGAAAATCAAATAACGTAAGGAGTTTATCAACACAATCATTCATAAATTTTTCAAAAGGTACGTTTCAAGGAGCCCACATTAAGAGAAACATCTGTTACGTAGAAGCTGAACGAAAGTCCAGTCTAAATCAGTGTTATGCAATGCTTCTGAGATAACAAGGCTATGCCGACAGATTTCGAACAATTACATTGAGAAAATCTGTAAGAACTAACGAGGCTCAATCCTTCCAATGATGTGCTCTGCTTATTTCCGTTTTATTGTATTATGACGCCAGTTGAGTTCACTCTAAAGTGCTGAGCAACTTGTTCCCGAGAAATGTGCATACAGCTTCAATAAAAGCAGAACAGCAGGCAAAATATTCATAGTTTACAGGAGGGAATATAGCCCATGTGTCTGTGCGGTTCCGTTATTCGCAAAGTTGTTCCCGTTTCATAGCAGGTCCCACCACCAACACCGCGTATACAGTTATTACCAGTTAGCGCCCGACGACTTTCACTAGCTGATTCGTCTTCCGCGATGCTTCATAACGCGTAGAACAAGGATTCCGCATACTGCGCAGAGCTCCCAGTGACGTAAAAATTACCGTGTTATTCGAATCATCTGAAACGTTATCTGACTATAACTTAGCTGTGTTTCGCGTCTACTGGTTAAACAACGCAATTAGCTACAACCTTTACACAGATGGTAAAAACGGACGTCGTCGTCTTATGCTTACTGTTCATACGTTGTAAACGCATTCTTTTAGCAAAATGCTGGTCAATGACGTCGATAATGTGGACTATTTAGAAAAAGCTGTAGTTTCGTTAAAACAAGTATTTTCTAAAGCTAAGCAGCAGCTGTATTAAACTTCATCCATCAGAAAATGCTAATTTCTTTTTATTCGGTTTCGAGAAGACGATTATAACTACGAAAAACTATCACAAACGTCTTCGAACCTGCGCTGTGACCAAAATCACCTTCCGAGATAGTTTACAGTAATAGCGCCGTACTCAGCTGTGATAAAATTTCTACAGATATCTATAATTGCATAGTTAATATATAATTACATCGGTTTTACTTCCCGCGGCTGCTTCCCTCTCGTAACATGCTCCAAGAAAACGGAATATGGTGAAAAGAAGTGTTTTTTAAGGTGGCTATTGGTCGGTCGGTCGGTCGGTCGGTCGGTCGGTCGGTCGGTCTCTCTCTCACACACACACACACACACACACACACACACACACACACATAAGACAGACGAAGCATTAGCTGTACCTCTCACAATCAACAAGTTTTAGAGGAAAAAAAAGTACCTCTAAAGCACAGTCCCGCTCCTACTGCTGAGCAATGCCAATGTGCAGTTCCTTTCAAGTAAAAAGTTGTAAAGCCGCCACTAACCCGATGGTTGGTTTGTATGTCACAGTGCTTGACTAGGCATAGTCCTATTCAAGATGGTATGCCGTCCCCTTCGTCCGATCTTTGAACGGATTTACCCATCCAATTACAAGGGGACCAATAGTTTAAAGTGGACTCCGAACTAGAGGGCAACTCGGCATCTTTCATTCTAATAAACATATTGAGAGGTCAAAGAGATATATATGACACATTAAAAATCCTAGAAATGACCATGGTTGAATTTGAGACCCATTTGTTCACACTCTGGCACACTCTCAAATTTCAAGTAAACATGCATAAACAAGAATAGAAATATATTAAAAACGAACTACCCTTTTAAGGCGTCACAACTGTAATTATACTGCTGTTCATTAGGACGTTATGGGTAAAATTTCTGTTTATTCATAGCTGTTGTCCATAAACAAACACTTCACTAACTACGTAACTTTTAAGAGTGATACCGTGGACACGTCATAGCCTTAAGCTTGAAACAGAATTTGGAGGAAGTTACTATTTATGAAGCACTGTTACCCGAAGCCTGACGCAGCCTTAGATCAAGAAGTATCCATGGCACCACATTTAATTTGATATAATTTAGTGGCGTATCTATTTAGTTTCTCAATGTAATGGTTTTATATGTATACTTGTCCATAGTTTATAGCTAGAAGGTCCTGAAAAGAACCGTGTAAGGCCATGTCTTATTAAAAATTCATTTTAGCCAGATCTCTGAGATATTCTGGCTGCCCTGATATAGTCTTATCACTAAAATTCACTGAAACAGGATATGAAATGAAGCAGAAAACATCAATTACTTTCGTTTACCAAGTGCAGCATAAGATAAAGTTTGAAGGCATAGGGTACTTTATAAATTAGTACAAGTTATTCCATGCAGATGGACAACGAACCTAATTGACAACATAACTGGAAGAACATTTACTGTTACTACAGGAAACGACACTAGCTGTCCAAAGGTATTGAATAATGGCTTATCGCAGTGATACGTCCTCGCCCATCTCGTATTTAATTTAGATATATCTGATATTCCTCAAACACAGTCCAGAAAATTTGGTTGTGTGGATGACTGGGCAGTAACTACCCAACACAAACCCTGCGAAGTAACTAAAGAAATCCTAACTTCTGAACTGGACAGATTAAGCTAATACTTCCGTAAAGGCTGGTGATAACATAACTAAAAGAAAACAGAACTTGCATGTTTCATCTGTCCAACAGATTTGTACTCAGGGCCGTTGAAGTCTATATTGAGGGAGGCAGGTTTCGTCATAATATGCATACAAAAAACTTAGGGGTCACATCAGACAGGATACTTCTTTTTAATGAGCAATTATATGAATATCTGCTAAGTTCAAAATCATAAATAAAGTTCTTGGATGGTTGGTTGGTTGATTTGGGGGAGGGACCAAACAGCGAGGTCATCGGTCCCATAGGATTAAGGAGGGAAGATGGCCGTGCCCTTTCAAAGGTACCATCCCGAAATTTGCCTAACATGGTTTAGGATAACAACGGAAAACGTAAATCAACATGGCAGGATACGGGTTTGAACCGTCGTCCTCCCGAATGCGAGTCCAGTGTGCTAACCACTGCGTCACCTCGCTCGGTAAAATTCTTCATGAGCTCTGTGGCATTAGTCGGGGGTGGTCAGCAGACGCTACTGCTCATATTCTATCAACGTGTCCTGGACGTACCTACGATGATCCTTTCTAAGATATCCTGACAGTGTCGAGTGCAGTGATAAACTACATAAAAAATTTGATATTCGCCTATAACTATTGTCATTTATATTATATTACGCTGGACAGTTGTTTTGAAGTACTGATGCATACTAGTTCACCAGTTTCGTATGAGTACAGCTATTCTTGTGATTCAAAAGCTCTTCGTTTATGCCCTACGATAATAAATAATAACAGTTTCGTCTTAATTTCTATAGGGCTAGTGAAAATGACTTATCAGTATAAACTGTTAAACATTAAATAATTTATCGCCGTCGGGTGTGCCCAGGGAAGTGTGATGGGACTGACAGTTGCTCATATTGTATCAACGTGTCCTGGACGTACCTACGATGATCCTTTCTAAGATATCCTGACAGTGTCGAGTGCAGTGATAAACTACATAAAAAATTTGATATTCGCCAATAACTATTGTCATTTATATTATATTACGCTGGAGAGTTGTTTTGAAGTACTGATACGTACTAGTTCACCAGTTTCGTATGAGTACAGCTATTCTTGTGATTCAAAAGCTCTTCGTTTATGCCCTACGATAATAAATAATAACAGTTTCGTCTTAATTTCTATAGGGCTAGTGAAAATGACTTATCAGTATAAACTGTTAAACATTAAAGAATTTATCGCCGTCAGGTGTGCCCAGGGAAGTGTGACGGGACTGATCTTGTCCTCAACGTACATAAACAATGTGTCGGACAGCCTGACCACCAATCTGCGACTGTTTCCTGTTGACGCTACATTGCACGGAAAGTGTCGGCGTCAGGACGGTGTAATGAATGGCAGCCAGCTCTGAATGTAGGAAAACTGAAGTGATTGCAGACAAGTAAGAAAAAGAATCATGTAATTTTCGAATATAGTGTTAGTGGTGTGACAGGCGTAACGTTGCAGTATGAAACGGAAAGAGCATTTTAGTGTACTGGCAGAATTACAGGGAACTGTAGCTCGTCCATAAAGAAGACTGCATACAGAACACTTGTGCGACCCATTCATGGGTTTTGCTGGTACGACTGGGAGACCCAACAGGTCGGACTAAAGAAGGACATCGAAGCAATTTAGAAGTGTGCTGCTACATTTATTACCAGTAGGTTAGATCAACACGTGAGTATTACGGAAATGGTCCGTGAACTCTAATAGGAATCCCTGGAGCGCAGAAGAGTGTCTTTATGCGAAAAACTACTGACCAAGATTAGAGAAAAGGTATTTGCGACTCACTCCTGTACAAATCTACAAAATTCTACAGCCACCAACGTACATGTCGCATAAGAACCGCGAAGACAAGAGAAGGGAAATCAGAGCTCGAACTGAAGCATACAGGCAGACTTTTCCCCTCGCTCGGTTTACAAGTGAAACAAGAAAGGATATGATTAGCAGTGGTACGAGTCAGTGGGTTGTGGAGTATGTACAGGGTCACAATTATTGAACTATATGAAATAAAATCGTCATAACTTCTGAATGGTTTGCGTTAGGACGTTCAAACTGCATGGTTAGCCAAGGGGCATGATGGGAATTAGTATGTGCATCAACGGTTTCATTTAGCGACGAAGCCCACTTTCATTTGGATGGGTCCGTCAATAAGCAAGTGTATTTTAATCATCTGTGGCACAATACAGAACATTCTCGTCAAATGCGTGCATTCTGTTGTTAGGACGGAGCAAGTATAAGGTGACCGCGTAACGGACATAGCCAAGTGCACTGGCGCGGAAGAGCAGCGTTGCCGACTGCTAGACGGGGGCCGGTGATTCATTCTTCTGCCGCGAAGCTTCTGTAGCCCCGCCATTCAATCACTGCTTCTTTCGTCGATTGTCCACGTAAACACTATCTAGAAACTTCTTCCTAAGCGACTCAGATGTGTTATGTTCTCATGTGCAGCCATGCTTATTCGTCGGTAAGGCTGATTTTCGGGAACTAGTGTACTTCTTAGTTATTGCGGAATTCGAATGTGTTACGCTCTTCACACTACATACAGTAGGCATCCAGATAACGACACTTTCCTAAGAGACAGAACACGTTGGACAGGTAGACAATTTACAGGTAAGTTTACACAATTCCAGTGGGTAAATGCATGTTTTCTCGTAGTTGAGCATTTCCACGCAAGCTCTGATTTATTTTATCGCGATAGTCATTCATGCCTATGGACGGAGGAAACAACTTTATGTTTTGCCATTCTGAGAAGAGCGTTGTTAACTGAAATTTCACAAGAAGCTTTCGTTACAGTGAGAAGTGCCTTTATTTTAGTGATGGCCATTCCGACTCGCTTATCAAATGCATGACACTCTCTCCCTTATTCCGTGATAACATAAAACGAGGCACCCATCGTTAAGCTTTCTCAATGTCTTTTGTCAATCCTATCTATCAAGGATCCCACATTGCGCAGTAATACTCTAGAATAAGAGGGACGAAAGCAGTGTAAGTAGTTTCTTTACTGAAATTGTCGCACCTTCTTAATGTTCTGCCAACAAAAGGCAGGCTTTGGTTTGCCTTCTCTTCAACGTTTCTTATATGATAGATCCAATTTAAGACGTACCAAACAAATATCCCTAACCATTTATGTCATTTACCATGTAACAAATATTCAAAGAAATTCTCTTAATACTCATGTGGAGGACGTAACACATTTATCGTTCAGGGTCAATTGCAACATTTCTCTCTATTTAGATATCTTCTCTAAGTCATTTTATAATTAGTTTTGACCTTCTGTTTACTTAACTGGATGGTACGATATTGTAGTGCCTCTGTTTTTCAGAATTACGATGCTATGTTTCAGGTAACAGGTACTGAGGCGAGTACAGCCTTTATGAAAGACATGAAATCTATTCTAAGATGCGAATATGGACAACCATCAGCTGTGTAATGGAATTGCGACACTGAAAATTTGTTCCAGGCCGGGACTCGAACCCGGGTTTTCCGCTTATGGCGAACAGTCGCCTTACCATAAGGTTGGGTTGGGTTGTTTTGGGGAAGGAGACCAGACAGCGAGGTCATCGGTCTCATGGGATTAGGGAAGTATGGGGAAGGAAGTCGGCCGTGCCCTTTCAGAGGATCCATCCCGGCATTTGCCTGGAGTGATTTAGGGAAATCACGGAAAACCTAAATCAGGATGGCCGGACGCGGGATTGAACCGTCGTCCTCCCGAATGCGAGTCCAGTGTCTAACCACTGCGCCACCTCGCTCGGTTTACCATAAGGCCGGCCAGACTCAAACGACATATGGAAGTGTAGGTCTGGCCGTGGAGCGTGCTCTGATACCCTAATGGTAAGACGACCTCTCGCGATAACTGGGAAATGAGGGCTCGAGCCCCTGTCCGGCACACATTTTCAGTGTCGTCGTTCCGTTACACAGCTGATGGTTGCCCATATTCGCAAATGCGAAAACATTTCATGTGTAACTGGACGGTCTACGACGACATAATCAGCAAACATGGCTGCTCAAGTTATCTTGCAAATCATTTATATACACAAAGAACAGCCAAAGGGCTATCACACTTCTTTGAGGAATATGAAATACAACTTTGGTGTCTTTACATGAGTTTCCGTCAATTACTACATGCTGTGACGTTTCTGACAAGAAATTACAAATTCAGTTGCGTAGCTGAGACGATATACCAAAAGCAGGCAATTTGATTAGAAAACCTCTTCTGTTCAACTGCGTGAAAATCTCTTCTGGAAATCTAAGAATGTGGAATAAACTTGAGAATCCCGCACAATTTGTGCGTACAGAGAGCCAGATGTGTTACACAAGACAGATTTTTCTGAATCTGTGCTGGCCACGAATCAAAAGCGCGTTTCCTTCGAGTTACCTCGATGTTTAATCACACTACGGGTGCAAAAATCCTACTATACATCAAAATTTGGGGATTGCTTCTATTTCTTTTTTATGTATTGGTATGGCCTGTGCAACTCCCTATCTCTAGGGCCGCTTCTTCGTTGAGCGAGGGGTTCTATTTTATTGCTAAATAACGCCACAAGCAAATGGATTGTGCAACTGTCAACTGGCACAACCTGGTTCCTTGGACCCACCGTGGAATTCACGAGGGCGCGATAAAAAGTAATATCTCCGAAATTTTTATGTGAAAACTCTTAAAGCTTTTCAAATAAAACAAACATCATTAACGTTCTACATCTTTGTTCTTCATGTCTACATATTTGCACCCCTCTGCCGCCAAAAGGCGTCGAACTGTAGCGTGAAACGGTGATGTGTAACGTAACTACACTACTGGCCATTAAAAATGCTACACCACGAAGATGACGTGCTAAAGACGCGAAATTTAACCGACAGGGAGATGATGTGATATGCAAATGATCAGCTTTTCAGAGCATTCGCACAAGGTTGGCGCCGGTGGCGACACCTACAACGTGCTGACATGAGGAAAGTTTCCAACCGATTTCTCATACACAAATAGCAGTTGACCCGCGTTGACTGGTGAAACGTTTTTGTAATGCCTCGTGTAAGGAGGAGAAATGCTTACCATCACGTTTCCGACTTTGATAAAGGTCGGATTGTAGCCTATCGCGATTGCGGTTTATCGTATCGCGACACTGCTGCTCGCATTGGTCGAGATCCAATGACTGTTAGCAGAATATGGAACTATGGACTATCAGCTCGGAGACCATGACTGCGGTTACCCTTGACGCTGCATCACAGACAGGAGCGCCTGCGATGGTGTACTCAACGACGAACCTGGGTGCACGAATGGCGAAACGTCATTTTTTGGGATGAATCCAGGTTCTGTTTACAGTATCATGATGGTCGCATCCGTGTTTGGCGACATCGCGGTGAACGCACATTGGAAGCGTGTATTCGTCATCGCCAGTATGGTATGGGGTGCCAGTACGGTATGGGGTGCCATTGGTTACAAGTCTCGGTCACCTCTTGTTCGCGTTGACGGCACTTTCAACAGTGCACCTTCATTTCAGATGTGTTACGACCCGTGGCTCTACCCTTCATTCGATCCCTGCGAAACCCCACATTTCAGGAGGATAATGCACGACTGCATGTTGCAGGTCCTGTACGGGCCTTTCTGGATACAGAAAATGTTCGACTGCTGCCCTGGCCAGCACCTTCTCCAGATCTCTCACCAATTGAAAACGTCCGGTCAATGGTTGCCGAGCAACTGGCTCGTCACAATACGCCAGTCATTACTCTTGATGAACTGTGGTATCGTGCTGCATGGGCAGCTGTACCTGTCCACGCCATCCAAGCTCTGTTTGACTCAATGCCCAGGCGTATCAAGGCCGTTATTACGGCCAGAGGTGGTTGTTCTGGGTACTGATTTCTCAGGATCTATGCACCCAAATTGCGTGAAAATGTAATCACATGTCAGTTCTAGTATAATATATTTGTCCAATGAATACCCGTTTATCATTTGCATTTCTTCTTGGTGTAGCAATTTTAATGGCCAGTAGTGTATGTCGGTGCGTGAGAAACAGCGTGCTGTAATCGATTTTCGAATTCAAAGACTTCGTCTACACATTGAGCACCCTATCTTTCAGCATGACAATGCTAGACCCCATACGAGCGCTACAACATCTGCAACAATCCGACGCCTTGGGCTCGTTGTCATCGATCATTCTCCACACAGTCCCAACTTCACCCCATCCGATTTTCGTCTGTTTCCAAAACTTAAGTAACACCTCCGATGACTTAACTTCGATACTGATGAAGCGGCGCAAGCAGAGGTGAGGTTGTGGCTTCAAAAAAGTGAAACATTCTACAGTGACGGTATGAACAAATTGGTTTCTCATCGGGAGAAATGCTTTCATCCCCTGGCTGGCTAAGTTGAGACAAAAAAGTGTGTTAATGTCAGTTTCATTTTAAAAGCTGTACGAGTTACATAATACATCCGGAGGCGTTATGTTTCAGCACGCCCACGTAGTTTAGTTGACACGCGTTTCGTCGGCCACGGTAAATATAAAACCCAACCAAACTATGGCCTGCCTTCTCATTAGCAAACTGACTGCACTCCACTGCGCCACTCGGATAGTCATATGTCTCAAACACTACATCCTGGTGGGTGTTCTTGCTAGAGAACGAAACCATGCTTCGTTTCGACTAGTGCTGCGAGGTGGTCCCCCACCGTCGAGCAACTGGCTTCGCTGACAGCTTGTTGTCCCTTCCTTCCTGCTGCTGACCTTCACAATGTCGCATGACACGATGTCGCAAAGCGAGGTAACTGCTTGAAGGCAGATTTTCCTTGTGCAACACTAGGTACTGCGCATACGTTCTTGGCTACAGCATCCACTAAGTGGGTATCTTGGATTTTTGAGTAATTCATCTGTGGTTGGTCTGGACGTACGTATCTGAGTTGGCTGATATCATGGCGCATTAGACGCAGGACGTATAATTCTTAGTAAAATTCTGTTAGTACTGTAAATATACATACATAACCTTAATGTAGTTTCACTCAAATTTGACAAGAAATGGCTGGAAAAGCAGGGAGGAGTTCAGTGACACGTTATGGTAGACTTCAAGTAACAACAGATACTGTATAATGAATTGTTTTCCTGCGGTAATTAGCCACTAGACGGTAAACCTCACATATGAAGGTATATAAAATCGATGTCCGCATATTCTGAGCCGAATATCAACTCTTTGCACAGAAGTTGTAGATAGAGGGTATTTGGTATGGACAGGTCTGGGTATTTTGCTGCGTACGTGCGCTCGATAGGTTGAACTGGACTCTGAATCTGGGACCATCAGAATTTCGTAAATAGAATACGTCTCATCTGAGCCCTTACCCTCAAGATCTCTCTTGATGCATGCTGAATTCTTTTGGTAACGGGATCATTAGAACATGATCGAGAAAAACAAAAGAGCTGGAGAAGTTGTCCCTGTCCTTAGACCCATCAATGTACTTAGGCCAAGTCCTCAAATAATATGACAATCAAACTTTTTTCTCTCACATGTATGACATTGCTTAGACGTATCGAAGCATCATCAGATTGTTATGGGTGACATGAAAGAATAATCGTGCTTCACAAACAAGTTTATCTAGTAATTTTTTTCAAAATAATGTAGGTACTCTTAACGATGTAACCTTCGAACATTTTGATTGGGTGAAAACTTACATCCGCCTTTTTGTACATTTCGGCTACAATACTCTAATAACATATTGTGAACCTTTTGTGCAATATATACCGCTGTGTCTGCAGATGAAATAGAACACCCGAAACCCGTCGCTCAACAACTTCGTTGAGAAAGCGGTCAGTAATTAGTCAGCATAATCGTAAAGATTTACACTGATTCTGCAACTGTATAGTACCAGCGATGACAACACCGTTCTTCGTTGCACAGAATGTGCCCCGCGAAAATATACAGGATCACTTTCTAACGAAGACAGAGGACAGAAAAATTTAAAAACACCGCTTCTGGGATGAAAAAGCTTTGCGCTCTTAGTTAATGTTTTAAGCTCGCGGGACACAATCACGGCATACTATACATGCCACAATCGACTGCGAACAGACTGTCAGTAAAGGCTTCCATTATGCTAATACATTAACAAAATACCAGCGATCGAAAATAGCAGAAAAGATGATGAAGTAAGACGAGCCTAATTATGATTAAATGAAAGTGAACGCAGATTCGTTAATGGGGATACTACTGACTCACTCACCAATGGAGAATGAAATTGTTCGCCAGCTAACAATTACTGGAAAGAAAACACACAAGGATGTTTGCGATTTGACGATGATGGTTTTATCAATACTTCACATTTACGTCACTGGCTGGTTGATTTGGGGGAGGGGACCAAACAGCGAGATCATCGGTCCCATCGGATTAGGGGAGGATGGAGAAGGAAGTCGACTGTGCCCTTTCAGAGGAACCATCCCAGAATTTGCCTGGAGCGATTTAGAGAAATCACGGAAAATCTAAATCAGGATGGCTGGATGCGGATTTGAACCGTCGTCCTCTCGAACGCGAGTTAAGTGTGCTGCTGCAACTCGCTCGGTATTTATGTCATTAGCAATTTCTCTATATAATTGAAATAATTTTGATGATGGTGGTGGTGATGGTGGTGGTGGTGGTGGTTGTGATGGTGACGACGACGACGACGACGACGACGACGACGACGACGACGACGACGTTGGTATCGAGCGGACAACATCGTGGTTTTCACCGCTCTTGCTGAATACGAACGAATGCATGTGTAGCCCATACAAAGTCTTGGCTTTCAATTTTGCAATGACAAAGTCGTTTGTTCCACAAGGCGTCTGTTCAGCAATTAATCGTCCTAGTAGTACAAGCCACTCAGTCGACGTCATATGGACCAACCAACTGCTGGCTGGAAGCGTGTTCCCGACCGCATGCGAGATATTAACGAAAGCATCCCACGTATGCTGTTCGCTTCCAGTGCGTGATCTCACGTTTATTAGTAACTATGAGAGATTTTACGTGTGATGATTCCTAATACAAGAAGTGAATGCCAAGGCAGAACTCGGCTTTCCCACATAATAAAGTACCGTCAGGAAGGGAATTCAATAGTGACCTCTTTTCCCCAAACCTGACTAGGTATCTAAAGCGAAAATTCAGATCTGTAGTCTGATACTTATTTACTCAATCATTATTTTGTTAAAAATGTTACAAACTCATTTGCCGAGAATCTTGCGAACGTGTTCTAGCGAACTAGCGAAACTGCTGAGCAGCCAAATAAAGTATCATCGGCATGTCACGTATTTATAGTGCTCATTTAAATATATCGCAACAAAGCTACTAAAGTGCACTCTGGGCAAAGCCTTCCTTGTACTACAGCGTATATAAAACAAATACAGGTTCTTACACTATACCGGTGGCCGCTGACTTCGAACTTGGTTACGGAATGAGATTTATGGTACACACACACACACACACACACACACACACACACACACACACACAGAAGATTCGAAGAGCCAGCACACAACTTCCGATTCACTAGTCCAAATGCAGTGGATAGGTACTGGATGGGTTTTAATGTCACATGTGGCCAGTATAATTACATTATTGTGAACACCATTTATAAGTTTTAAGGCACGACTACTCATGTGAAATACGCGTCACGCATACATTACCTAGCTCTGAACACTCAGAAGTTTCGCAGAACCAAAGCAGAAGTTATCAGGCTGCTATCCGCGCATTGCGACAGCAGGGGAGGCAACTTTATCTCCAGATAATCTGTGGGTTAACTACCTTAATGCCGGCCGCGGTGGTCGTGCGGTTCTAGCGCTTCAGTCCGGAACCGCGGGACTGCTACGGTCGCAGGTTCGAATCCTGCCTCGGGCATGGATGTGTGTGATGTCCTTAGGTTAGTTAGGTTTAAGTAGTTCTAAGTTCTACGGGACTGATGACCTAAGATGTTAAGTCCCATAGTGCTCAGAGCCATTAAAACTACCTTAATATGTTTAAAACTGTCTTCATATCTACTTATATAGTCAACGAGGTCCACATGGCTAGGCATAAGAGGGCCCACGAGCAAGTACCCCTTCGCACCGAGAGAGGTGGCGTCGTGGCAGCCATTGAGACCACATTTGAAGGGAAGAGAGGTGGGAGGGGAGGGAGCGATTAAATTCCCTGTTCGGACATCCAGATATACAACGATGATCCAAAACATTATGACCACCTGCTTAGTAGCGAGTTGGTCCAACCATCGGAGCACAATACATCAACCGGCCGGAGTGGCCGTGCGGTTCTAGGCGCTACAGTCTGGAGGCGAGCGCAGGTTCGAATCCTGTCTCGGGCATGGATGTGTGTGATGTCCTTAGTTTAGTTAGGTTTAATTAGTTCAAAGTTCTAGGCGACTGAGGACCTCAGAAGTTAAGTCGCATAGTGCTCAGAGCCATTTTTGAACAATACATCAGCGATTCTGCGTGACAGATACGATACGACAAGACAACATCGTGTATCCAATTATCATGTGCCCCAAACTACTGTCGCGCCATTCTGTCTGCTCTTGAGACAAGGGCTGTTATCCAGATGGAAGACGCCATCGGTATCTGGAAAAATATCAAGCATGACAGAACGAAGGTGACGGCAATAATTTTCACACAGTCCTGGTCGTGTCGATTGCTATCACAGGTCTCATGGAAGCCCACATGAATGTCCCCAATGGCATACTATTGGTCCGACCTATGGCACAGGGCACGTTTCGAGTAGCCGTCTGCCAAGCTGACGGTGTCCTGACAAGGCCCTCGGCCTCGGTAGAAAGAAACGCGATTCATCAGAGCACGCGACACGTTTCCACTGATCCAAGATCCGAGCTCAACGATCCTGTGATCAATGCGGTCGTAACTGAGGACGTCGCTGGGTCAACATGGTAATACGTAGATGTCTGCTGCAGAGCACCATGCTCAAAAATATGCACTAAACGGTGTGCTCTGAAGCGCTTGTCCCTACTACAGCATTGCAGACCGCCTTCAGATCTGACACATATCTGCTTAAGAGTGGGCAAGCCTCCGGCCTCCACCTTCTGTGATAAGACGTGGGCGTCCAAAAAATTGTCGCGTACTCGTGGTTGCACCGTATATGGTACTCACAGTGGAGCAGCAGCCGTTTTATGTGAAAGTTCTGTGACGACAGTGTCATGGAAACGGTGTGGTCAGTTGTTTGCAGAGAAGTCACATGGTGTCAAAATGCCAGCAAAGAGTGGCACGGAACACTTAGTCAGAAAATGGCGTCAGACAGGATTTGTTTTGAACAAGTCAAGAAACATTCTGAAACATGCCTGCACACTAGAAAATGTGGCTGCAATTCGCCACAAAATGCTTCAGAGTCCTATCAAATCAATCCAACACTTTTCGCAAGAGACCAACAGATAATGTCGATCATGCGGACGAATACTCAGCCTGGATCTGCACATGCATCACTAACGAGTGTCTGTTTTTCATGCATTAAAACCAGCAGATGCTCCTCAAAACCTGCAGAGGCTGTTCACTGAGATAACAATGAATGGCTTGGAAATGGACCTGTTCTTAATGTCTGATGAAGCGTAGTTTCGCCTGAGTGTGTATGTCAACTCACAGAATCACAGATTCTGGGCTGCGAATTCGCATAATTCCACCATTGCATGATCAGAAAGTTGGGGTTTGGCGTGCAATGTCTTCACACCGCATTACTGGTCCATCTTTTTTCATCAGACGCTGACTTTGGCACGTTACACTGTCAATATCTTGAAATCATTTGTGGCACCACAGTAGAGGAGGAGCAAAAGGCCTACAGTTACTTCCAACAGGATGGAGCAACTACCCATACAACCGAACTTTGAAGCACATTTACACACTCTTCAAGTCTGACAGTTGCTAACAGTGGTCGGTATGGTCATGGCCGTAGCTGCTAGCTGGCCACCCAGGTCACCTGCTCTGTCAGTGTGCAATTCCTTTGTGCGCGGAGCCCTAAACTCTAAGGTGTATCACAACAACCCTCATAGTCTTCAAGAAATGCAACAAAACATTTCGGGTGCAGTCCAGCTTCAATCTGTTGTGGATGCCTTGCTGACCAGGGGCAAAAAGTGCCAAGAGATGAATGGTGCTCTGTTTCAACATATGTTATTGTCATGTTAGTACTGCATTTCGTTTCCTTTGCTGTGTTTCTTTGTACCCTGGAATTTGCTCTCTTGACCCCTTTTATTTGCCCCACCCTGAAGAACGTTTTGTGCTAACTCTACCATGGCATCCATGACTGTGTACCTCTAATGTAATGTAAACTATGCAGAATATCCAAAATGTTTACTTATCTTCTTTGTCTCTCATGATAAAGTATTGCGCAAGCTAAAGTTTATTGCTATGAGTCAAAGCAGTACAGTGTTTTATTACCAGATCAATTACAAGAAGCAACGAATTTACTAAAGACAGTGCATACCCTACACTTGCCATTGTATGCATACAGACACCCATTCAAATAGTTCAAATGGCTTTGAGCACTAGGGAACTTAACTGCTGTGGTCATGAGTCCCCTAGAATTTAGAACTACTTAAACCTAACTAACCTAAGGACATCACACACATCCATGCCCGAGGCAGGATTCGAACCTGCGACCGTAGCAGACACCCATTGCCCCAGTACTGCAAATATGCGAGTCATGCATATCTTTCTACTTCTGTAGAACAATCAAGTTACAACAGTAGTGCTAAAAACAATCTGTACTTGTTGTTGTTTGACTTGAAGCTTTACTTACGCATCAGTCAACTCTTGTGTGCTCTTATTGTCCCAGTAGACAAATTACAGAACACTGTTAAATACAGCACAGCAGTAGATTTGTAAGCTATCAAATAATTTACACCACAAGAAGAAATCCACACTAGACAGAAGAAAGGGGTGACACCACATATCCATACTTTAACAGAGTAAAGATGATACATTGTAGAGACATGACGTCAAGAAGAAACCACAATTTCTGCTACACAGGAGAAATACTGCAGCACCAAGTTGCACACTGGAAAATCTGGCAAGGAGGCACTGGAAACCATTTTGAGGAAATATAAGAATCTTGTCACGATGCCATATAAAACAGAATGAATTAGCCGATGTTAAAATGCATGTTCTAATAGAACAGCTGCCTGGTCTATTGCAATAGTTCCAAGTAGATGACACTCTGCCTATGGGCGTCAATATAACGCAAAATTTTGCTAGTTTTTTCCTTTTTTTAATAAAATGGAGATGTGCGACTACTTAAAATCGAACCCCAACTTCTGTATGCAAGACTACAACAGAAACTGTAATGTACTTAACAACAATCATAAGATTGTTTAATGTGGACTAACTCTGACTGAAAAAATACATCGTAAATTTATATGAGAAATCACCAGCCCAGAAAAGAACGCAGTTATCTGTAACCATTTTATCAACTTTTATAAAGTGCCCTAATACGAGTCTAGTTGAAACATTTACATCTTTCCTGACTAAAGAACATTGTATTCTCAGAATATAATCTATGATTTATAACTACAACTGCTGAGCTGTATTTGACGGCGTTCTGTAATTTGTCTACTGGGGCAATAAGAACACAAAAAGTTGACCGTTGCATAAGTAAAACTTCAAGCCAATGAAAAAAATGTGCAGATTATTCTCAGTACTATTTAGCATTATTTTTAGAAATTTCTTCAGCAAACTTCTAACTAAAAAAATTACAGCGTTCTTCACTGCTGCTTGTGACTTCAATTTCTAATAAGGAGAATCACGTAAATAGGGAAAAAACGATTCCCATCACAACTGTGTTAATGGAGACAACAAAATAGTACGGCGCACTGGTTTCGTTTAAAAAAAATGCCACCTATTGTCGACTTGTTTAGTACATAACAACTATTGAGGCCATAAAAATGTACCTTCTAATATTTATACAAAACTTTCATTATGTCAGCAACGTAATTTCGCCGAGCGAGGATCCGCAGCGATTAACACAATACACTCGCATACTCCGAAGGATTGCGTTTCAAATCTTTGTCCGGCCATCTACATTTAGGTTACCCGTCGTTTCCCTATATCGTTTATGGCAACTGCATAGATGGTTACTTTAAAAATGACACGGCGATCCCCAAACCAAGCTTGTGCTCCGCCTCCAATTAACTCGTCGTCGACGGGCCAGTAAACGGAATCTTTCTTTTAAAAAGCTAATTTCATAACGTAAGCACTGCTAAAAATCAGTTCCTCACTTCACGTTACACTACACTTAATTTGGAATCATTTTATACTACTGAGTAGTATTTGCGGCATTTATGAATTTTGGAACGACGATATGCCACCTGCTAAAATAATTGAATTGACTACTGTTCACGTGAAACGACAAATACAACAACAAAACGGAAGTAAATTCCTTACTTCGCCATGTTACCGAGACCGCCAAGCAGACGGCACAATATACTCGCACGGCAAGGTAAAATGGAGAATACATTTCACATTACTTCCCGGAATACAGTGTAGTAACTCAGACAATAATAAGCGACACAGTGTTTGGCTGCCTGCCACTACTAAAAAAACATGACTGCAACAGCCTCCGCTTCACGTGATTCAGTACGCTTCGTGTTCGCAGGGGCGCTTCAGAAATTTTTCCGCGCAAGCGACATATAAATCCCCCCCCCCCCTTCTCACACACACACACACACACACACACACACACACACACACACACACACTTTCCCTCCTCCTCTCATAAAGTAGTTGTAGTCGTTTGTTGGGCTCTTGGTAAGATCTTGAAAAGTAAATTTAAATATAGTGAGCGTGAAAATGAGTTGTTTTCGCAGTTAATTGCGGTACACCCCGTGTACAAATTTTGCCCTAGGGGCAACTCTGGTACCCCTTTCAACTTGGCGCCCCAAGCAGCCGCTCGTGTCACTTCGGCCTTAAAACGGATCCAGCGTATTCGAGCAATCGTCTCAATTACAGGGAACTGACAAATTCGCCGACTGACGAAAGAAACCACTTATTAGTAATACCCGACAAACGTAGAAAATACTCACCGCCCACAACTCAGTATGAAAGCGAAATTTTCTGACAGAATTTTCACTCTGCAGCAAAGTGTGCATTGATTTCAAACTTACTAGACGATCAAAACTGTGTGCTAGACCGGAACTCGAAACTGGGACCTTTGTCTTTCGCAGGCAAGTGCTCTGCCGACTGAGCTATCCGAGCACGACTGACGACGCCACCCTCACACTGCCGTACTTCATACAGTATCTCACACCTACACGGTAGGAGGCATGTACGGGCGGAAGTGAAGCTGTGTGGGCGAGTCGTACCTAGTTAGTTCAGCTGGTAGGAATGTTGCCCGCGAAAGGCAACGTTGTTGGTACGAGTCCCGGTCCGGCATATATTTTTAATCTGCCAGGAAGTTTCAAAGCGGAGCACACTCCGTTGCGCAATGAATATTCATTCTGGAAACAATCCCTGGGGCTGTGACTAAGGTATTTCACAGTAATATCCTTTGTTCTAGGAGTGATAGTCTGCAAGGTACGGAGGAGTAAATGTGAAGTTTGGACGGTAAGAAAAGGCGTACTGGCGGAAGTGGAGCTGTGAGAGTGGGTCGTAAGTCTCGCTTGGATAGCTCAATCGGTAGAGCACTTGCTCAAGAATGGCAAAGGTCCCAGATTCGGTTTCCGGTCTGGCACACAGTTTTCATTTGCCAATCAGTTTCATGTCACTTATTATCCATTAATATCTTGAAAAGGATACTGTCTACGAGGCTAAATAGGATTTCACAATTAATTCCTAAGACCTGTCCCTAAATTCGATCGCCATGAGTAAATCTATTTTGAACGATAGTGCTCTTCCACGTAAAATAACCATGCCATGTATCCACATCAAGATAACTAGTAAACTTATCAAAAATAGTTTTTCACGATGGCGTTTTCTTCCTTGGTAATGTATGGGTTTTGAAACTAACGCCATGATTTAATACCTATTGTTTCGTCTCCTAGTACGCAGAGCGTCGTCAACGGCTAAGCAGATACGTTTTTACTTTCTCCGACGTTTACCCTCAGTTACAAAAATAAGGAAAAAACCACACACAACTTTCTTCATAGGTGTCTTCTCCTCTGTTGCTGAGGTCGTTCGCACAACTTTTTCTGTTGCATCCCCTTATATAGTTAGTTATTTGCAAGTTCCGCGGATTACCTTTCGTTATGATGTGGTATGGGTCAGTTTTTATTTTTTTTTATTTTTTTATTGTAGCATACTTCCTCAATGAAAAATGTGGCAACATGTTGACCGTTTATGTGATTTCTTAAGATGTGGTTTATTTCTCTTTTACACATACACACACATATACATATATCTATATATTTATAAATAAGAAGTAAAAGGAGCTGTCAAGCATATATAATTTCAATTTATCTTTATAGTTAATTCCGTAAATTACATGCCGCTCAGAATCTTTAATGTCAAAACTGTATAGGTGAAAGACTATCCCAAATTGAGTACGTGGAAATAAGGAAGCTACAGTTGGATATAATTACATAGTGTTTTTGTAGTTTTTTATGTCTTTGATCACAAGAGTTTATGTTTTGTCTCGTAACTCGTTTCGATCAGTAATGAATATCCTCCGATCAATCTAGAAGGCTCAAAAAGAATGTAAAATATTATGAGTGTAAGCAGGGCAACAGCATTAGACAATACTATCATCAATAACATCTTCGTACAACGTGGACAGACTATGAAATGAGTAACAGATATGTTGCCCAACGACGATTTTAAGGTGTTTCTCATGTCATAGTTTTTTCACTTTGTAGATAAGCGCCATACGAGTCGTCCGGCGAAGCCGGGGTGATCGCTAGTGCTGCATAATAAAATACTTCTTCTGGCCAAAGATATAATTAATTCGATTTCAAGCGTCTGGATCACTGTACCTTGATTGTGACGATGTCACACATTACAACAACCGAAAGCTCACAATCACTGTTAAAAATGACAACTAGTCTCAATGCATGGATTAAAACAAAATATTGTATCCCTGGTCTGCAACTGACGAATAATATGCGTTGCCTACACGACGATACTGTTCTTGTGGGCCGTAAATACTAATTTCGGTGCTTTCAACGTACTTCTAACAACATTTTCAAGGGATTCTGTAAATCCTTGCAGTGACTAGCTGAGGACGCAACTATTTGTCAGAATTCAAGGAATCATTCACAGCCTTTATAGGTCTGAACAATGTGTGTGTTCTGGGTTTTCTTAAACTCCAGCTAAAGCGACGTTGTATTAACTTGCTGATTTCGCCGCAGTTCCTAGAACACACAAACCGCGCAGTTTCGCAATAAGTGGTTATTGTGTTCGGTCTTTTCCTACGAGGAAAGAAAATCACAACTACGAGATGTACCCGTTTCTAGATGTTAAATTCAATTCTGGGAAGTATTGAATGAGTTATTGATTGTCCTCGTAACACATGCGTTACATGGTCTCTTAGAGAAATTAGCTAGCAGAATTTCTTAAATGTCCGAATGATATTAATTTCTGCACACAGCTGATAGCTGCAAAAGGCAGAAGGTCAGGAAGGAAGGAAACTTTGGGTTTAACAACCTGTCTAAGACATGATTACTAATCACTAGAGAGAACTTAAGCCAGAACTGGACAAGGAAGATCTGAAAGGCCGACCGGAAATCTGAACACGCTCCTCCTGAATACCAACCCACTGGAAGGGTATTAGATTTTATTTTAGGATGTACAATTACTCAAACGAAATACCAGGATTTGCACACACTAAACTTGCAGAAACTCATGCAAGCAGGGTCATACATGCACCACATTTCAGGAACCGTGATCCGCAATATTTGGAGGAATAACTAAATCACCTGAAAGTATCCTTCGAAATAAACCGTAAATAGGGTATTTCACAAAAAAAACTCTAAGATAATGGAGAATTAAATTTCAAACAAAAAATGTCCCTCTCGTTTGTCTAAAAGAGAATAGAAATAACAAGTAGCATTACCAGAGTTTTAAAAACAATGAGACTGACATAATATTCAAAACAACAAAACGGAGCATGAAAATCGGTGTTTTTCGAACTCGTCTAATCAGGTCAGAAGCATACATTCATCACCTATTTAAATGAGATAGCTGCTGTGTTGGGGATCATTATATTCGAGTATAGAATGGGAGGACGAGCAACATCTACATCAATACTCTACAAGCCACCGTACGGTGAGTTACGGAGGGTACCCTATACCAATACTGGTCATTTTCTTTCCTGTTCCACTCACAAATAGAGCGATGGAAAAACGACTGTCTATTTGTCTCCGTATGAGCCCTAACTTCTCGTATCTTCGTGAGCCTTGCGAGCAATGTATGTTGGAAGCAC
The DNA here is from genome assembly GCF_023897955.1 of Schistocerca gregaria. Taxonomy (NCBI): domain Eukaryota; kingdom Metazoa; phylum Arthropoda; class Insecta; order Orthoptera; family Acrididae; genus Schistocerca; species Schistocerca gregaria. The sequence goes on from NC_064931.1 coordinate 753,519,182, forward strand.
TATAATCGTTCGGCAGTCAGCTAAAAATGCAGTTTCTATAAATTTTCTCAACAGTGTTTCTCGAAAAGAAAGTCGCCTTCCCTCCAGGGATTCCCATTTGAGAAAATCAAACGCCTACAGTCGTCCTTATGATTTTATTTATTTTGTTGCAACCAGTTTCGGCGCTTCAACGCACCATTTTCAGGCTGTAGGTGATGCGGAAAGGCAGTTGATGGTTAGAGTGCTGACAGCTAAGTTTTCAGATTATCTGCGTATCTAGTTATACTGCCCACTGATGCGATGTATACAGGGAACGTATCAACCCCTTACGCATCAACTACGACCTGAAGATGGTGCATTGATACGCCGAAACTGGTTGCAACAAAATAAATAAAATCATAAGAACGGCTGTAGGCGTTTTATTTTCTCACAATAGTAAACGGCCGTCGTCCCAAACATCTCCTGTCAAAAGAATGGACATAAAAAAAACTCCCATTTGAGTTCCTGAAGCATCTCCTTAACACTACGTGTTTTTCAAACCTACCGGTAACAAATCTAGCTGCCAACCTCTGAATTGCTTCGATGTCTTCCTTCAATCCGACTTGGTACGGATCCAGAACACTCGAGGAGTACTCAAGAGACAGGTCGCACCAACTTCCTATATGCGGTCTCCTTTACAGGTGGACCACTCTTTCCTAAAATTCTCCCAATAAACCTAAGTCGACCATTCGCCTTCCCTACCACAGTTCTCACACGCTCGTTCTATTACATATAGCTGTGCAACCGTACGCTCAGATTTTTAAACAACTTGACTGTGTCACGCAGGACACTACTAGCGTGGTACCCGAACATTACAGGTTTGTTCTTCCTACTCATCCGCATTAATTTACATTTTTCCACATTTAGAGCTAGTTGTCATTCATCACACCACCGAGAAATTTTCTGTAAGTCGTCTCGTATCTTCCAACAGTCACTCAATTTCGGCACCTTACCATACACAACGGCATCATCAACAAACAACTGCAGATTGCTGCCCACCCTGTGTGCCAAATCATATATGTATATAGAGAACAGTATTGGTCCTATCACACTTCCCTAGGGCACTCCTCACGACAGCCTTGTCTTTGATGAACAATCGCCGTCGAGGAAAACATACAGGGTTCTATAACTTAAGAGCTCTTCGAGCCACTCCAATATCACTGAACTTATTCCATATGCTCGTACCTTCTTTAAAAGCCGGACATGGGGGACGGTGTCACATGCTTTTCGGGAAATCTAGAAATATGGAATCTGCCTGTTGCCCTTCATCTATAGTTCACAGTACATCATGTGAGAAGAGTGCAAGCTGAGTTTCGTACGAGCGATGCTTTCTAAAACCATGCTGGTTCGCCTCTCAATCTCAAGAAAGTTTATTATGTTCCAACTGAGAATATGTTCAAGGATTCTGCAGCAAATCGAAGTCAGGGATATATGTCTGTAATTTGGGGCTCGTTCTTTTAGCCTTCTTATATACAGGAGTCACCAGCGCTTTTTTCCAGTCGCTTGTCACTTTGTGCTGGGCAAGAGTTTCACGATAAATGCAAGCTAGGCAAGGGGCCAATGCCGTAGAGTACTCTTTGCTAAACCGAATTTGGATTCCATCCGGACCTGGCAATTCATGTGCTTTTCTACGCCACGGATGTTTATTACTATGTTGTCAATACAGGAGCCTGTCTGATGGTCAAATGACGGTATGTTTGTACGAATCTCTTGTTTGAACGATTTCTTGAACGTGAAATTCAAAACTTCAGCTTTCCTTTTGCTATCGTCAACCGTCACACCAGACTGGTTAACAAGGAATTAAATGGAAGCACCAGTTCGTAGTCACATCGTGAATGCCTGACCCATGAAACCCTCTGTCTCCGAGGTCACGTAAGCACTAGATTCTTCACGAGCCACCATGCCAGTGTAATTCGAGTCTGGGGAAACCGTTACATCAAGTCAGTAACAATATATTGATTGCAGCAACAGCAGACAGAATGGCCGCAGCGCACCAAGTCACTCGACAGTTCAGTGCTGGTCGACGACAACCGCTAAGTAGTCATTTCTTACAGATCGCTACGAAGTACAGGCCCCTATTTCCCGCTCATCACAGGACTCAGATTAGCATCGCCTAGAATAAAGAGACGCGATACACGTTGGCGCACGCGGATAGCGAGATACTTGTTCGTCGCAAGCCACACAGGGATTTGAAACCAGCGTCTCGCGTCGAAGATGTTTACGGAGAATTTTATGGTGCCCCCGATAGATCTGCCACCGTCTGTCAACAGCATATGGTACCGTCCGATCATACGTATCATTTTGTTCGCGTCTAGCAACCCACAGCCAAATTGTACCTTTAGCAAGAATATGCACCACCCCATAGTTCCTGAATTTTGACAGCACTGTTTGAGGAACACTCCACGGAAATGGTGTACTCCGTTCCTGACAAGAATAAACCTCATGTAAACATTACACTATGTATTCTTCCGCGTTTTCTGGAAACTCACTGCATTTCTTTTCACGTGGAGCGAAAGCCAATCTGTCTCGAGTACAGTCAAGTACGGTAATGAGGTTACGTTTTATTCTGTGCGTTACGCGTACGTCGACTTTGCGATAATACGGGGCAACGGCTTTACCGGCGCATTTAACTCGGACAGCACCGACCAGGCAAATGATCCAACTAAACTGCAGTGATGTGAACAGTTGCAGTAAAAACGTAAAAAGAGACGAGCAGAGAACAATATATATTTGAATGTCATTTAATTTTTAAACAGAAGGAAATAATATGCGGTAAATTCAGGCGATACGCTTCTTAGGTGACCGGACGAGAAACACAACTTGCTCTCGATATTAGCCAACAAAGTATTGTAATTAAAGACAAGAGTGATGAAAATTCCTGATTTTAACAAGGGTAATTTTTCTGCATGAGCTGTGTGCGCTGTAAAAGCGCACTGCTGGGATTTCACCATGTAATTAAATACTGAAGCCACTGAAGGTATCACAGTCGGTCGTCTGGTAATCTCTGAACTCCTTCCATATCGGACTCTGAGGAATACATTTCAGTATTGCTACTTTGGTAACGAGGCGATCAGCAACAGAATCCCAAGCCACCAAAAAAACGTTTCCTCCTCTTTTATGACGTACTGCTCTGCATTTCGCCAGCGTTCGGCAGTGACGTGTCACGAAGTTTCCTGCATTAGTTCCAGTACGTTTGGCAGCTTAGATGTCTTGTTATTTCTAGCGACAAATCCATTAACTTGGCTCCAGATCAATTTCGTTGGGTTAAGATTGCAGTGTTCAGGTGAAAACTGTAGAAAAGCAGCATTTGTAGTGTCCTCTACGCCGTGAAAATTGTTTTCTTCGTTTCTACGACGCCTATCACTCTGGCTCGTATGAGGCCACATCTGTCCTACAAAGCAATGAGCATAGTCAAATGAAAAGCATTTGATTTTTCATTTTTCTCCAAAAAATGTAATTGTGTAAGTTTTCTTAACTTCAACAATCTTTTATAAAATATCGATAATTAAGGGAGTGTATTTGCAGTGAAAACCAGAGTTTTGCGTGCGACAGTTAACTAGAAGACGTGCATTTATCCTGAAAAATGATGGTTAAAAATGAGTTAATTATAATATAGTTGACGAATTTCATATTTAAATGACTTAGGTACTGAAACTGAACACAACACACAAACATTTCAGACCTTAACGAGTTGCGAACCGCTGCTCGCACGCTCACAAATCTACGACGCTAATGATTACGCCACGCATATAACTTCAATATTCTCTCTTATTCTTGTTACATAGTGGTTCTCAAAAAACGTCAGCGCTAGCTTTTCTCTGTAATCTTGTGAAAAACATTACTAACAACTTGTTCCTCGCCATAACGGTGTTCCGCTCGCGCGTGTTACACTACGAAGCAGGAAGAAGTGTCAATTCATTTTCACTATACATATGAACAGCGAGACATCCAGAGCACAAGTAGCATTGACAGAGACACTGACTGTGCACGATTTTTGAAATAAAAATTACGTAGCTAAAGTACGATTAAGAAAAACTTTGATGCCTGTCAATAAATCAGAATATCTTAAAGTTTCATTTACAGCGACATAGTAATAAGATACCTAATACATAAGTTTGACCTACTTCCAACTGCAGAACACCACCAGTGAACTACAGCTACGGCTGCTGGCCAATTCCCGCTTTTGTGTTTGTTTACATCAGGTTTATTATTATGGTGAACGAAGTATAGAGGTGGTTGTTATCCTCAGGTCAGGGCATCTGAATCCCACTGGACACATCTGGAACACCATCGAGAGGCTTTGGACCCTTTCCTACCAGACTCTGAATTGTAATTGTAATTGCCGGCGGAGCTCGTGCGGTGATACATCAAGAAGCTCACCCCCTCCCCCGAAAAATAAGAAAAAACGAATTTTGCAAGTGCGTACCACGATGTGTTGCCGCCATCTCAAGATGTAAGGGAGTGCTACGCGCTACTGGATACGTGTATTTAATTCAACTGCTCATGAGTGCCCCGGAAGCACAAAATAAGTAAAACCCAAATGTCAAACCACGAATATCTTTTCCGAAGAAATATCCAGCAGAAAGACGCCTTCAAGAATGATTTACTATAAAATCACTATCATATTCGAGGATTGTGCGAGTATAACATCCTCCTATCAGGTAGCCCTAAATTTTTCTCCCATTTTACAAACACGAATATGATGATGATATTGGTTTGTGGGGCGCTCCACATCGTGGTCATCAGCGCCTGTACAAGGTCCAAATCTTTCCATTTCCAGTCTCGTCACTACCCGAATGATGATAAGCACAACACAAACACCCAGTTCCCGGTCGGAGAAAATCTCCGACACGGCTGGGAATCGAACCCGAGACCCTGTGATCCAGAGGCAGCAACGCTAACCACTAGACTACGAGCTGCAGATACAAACATGAATACACATGTAAACAAAGTAATCTTGCACATATTACAATACAGACATTTTTCTGATAAACATCTACGAATATAAATGATTGTTGTGTTTAAATCTGTGATCGTTACTTCCTAGATATTACATGACATGAAAAACTTAAAAACAAGAAATGTTAATAGTTAATTACTACTTTGACTCTCCCTGCAGTAGTAGTTCAGAGTTAGCTGTGAAAAGCGTGAGCATCTTATTCGTAATCTGATTTCCGCTCAATGCGATGGGCGTATTCTGAAATTCCTGTCACGTAGATACAAGATTAACATGCATTTGCTTTTAACTACAAGACTTTGTTTTGTAATAGCTGTTCAGTAAATTACATTATCACAATTATGGAAGAGGGCTATGACAACAACAAAGATTACATTGTAGGTTTCCAGTCTACGTGGCTCGCCAGATTTTATTTAAAATAGCGTTTTACAATATTAGGCCGCTCGGCTATACGTGGTACCCATGAAAATTCGTCGCGGCAGCGCAGGATGTAGAGGCGAGCACAGCTTGTCTTGTTGACATCCTCAACCACATTTATGGACAGTACAATGCCACGCTCCACTCCAAACCTATCATAAGGATTCTCCTTTTGGAGGTGAGTGTACGTGCCAAGAAAAGCAGCGCTGGAGTTGCTGGCCAATAACGACACCCTGGCACGTCTCTCACAGATTCATACGCGCAAACGACAAGCCCCGTGTGACTGGAGTGCCAATGGTTGGAAAATGATTGTTAGTTCTACACGTTATGGGTTTTACCTAATGCTCTGTTTAACGCCACTAGCACAATGCCATTGTTCCAAAGTACACTGCCCTCTACAGTACAGGCTGGTGGTTATGGATGGAAACAGTGGTGCACGTCTACATGAAAAGGATTTACACGGATGATGACTACCATGTGGTAGTGAACGATAGGCTCCTTGCATCACGTTCTCATTGTGAGCTAAACGCTTCCAATAACAGCGCACTGCTTCTCCAAAGACGAGTGCAACTATTAAAACAACGCACCTAGACATCATACACATCATTTACAGTTCAAACATCACACTGCAGACGTATCATTTTGACTGGCCACGGAAATCTCAAGATCACAACCCCATAAAGAATGTGAAGAACTTTGTGGAATAAGCAAGTCACTAATGGAACACGCCGTCTCTCTCCGTGCAAACTAAAAGAGCCCTGTTGCATTTTAACATCGTTAGCCATAGCATAAGACTAATCGCATTAGACATTCGGGTTGCTGCAACATACGGCGAAATCAGCACATTAATGCTGTTACGTTGGTAGCAACTTCGTTTGTGTCCACTCGCCTGCTGGCAATGTATACTTCACAATATGGGGTATACGCAAAACGAAATGTTACAAATATCGCGTAATACATTAGTTGCTTCACAATCGAATGAGTCGTTCGCCAAAACCGTTCGAAGACCTTACGTGCTAGAGCAGTTCTAACAACACTGGTAGCAACAATCCAGTACTTTCCCCGTTGGAGTTTTGGGAATTGAGCTATACGACCAAACGATGGTTATATGTCAAATGTGGACCAAATCAACTACTGAGGTGTAATGATGTCACAATTTATAATCCAAAATTTTTCGTTAGTACCACTCGTTCCAATTTTCATTCCACACGGAATTGCGAACAAATATTTGAATGGACACACAATGTATGACTGACGATTTAGCGTTGAGCGTAATGTGTTAGTATATCAGTGATTTTGCACAGGCAATCTTGAATCAAGATTAGATAGCAAACGCACATGCTCACAGTTCACTACAGAGCTCGTAGTATACTGCCTGTAGTTACTGACGCACTTGACAGTATGACACTTGTGAACAAATTGGGAGTTTTGCGGTACCACGATAGGAGGCAGCACCGAGCGAGTATTGTGTGTTGTGAAATTACAGAGAAATGAAATGTAAAATATACAATCACCTTAATATTTGAGGTAAATGTTCCTTTTCTGTTCCATTCGCGCATGGTACGCGGGTGGGAAGATTGCTGGTAACCCTCTGTATGAGATAGAATTTCTTTGTTTTTACCGACATGGTAATTTGTAGAAATGTATGTAGAAGGAAGTATTACGTTGCTTGAGTATTCTTCTCCGAGGTTTAGCATTTAGTTTTTTGAAGAGGCACAGAGCCTCTCTCTTCTGTGTCAGCCACTAGAGTTGGGTGAGAAACATCTATGACGACGTGGTATTTACTAAACGAACTAATGACGAATCGTGTTGCTCTTCTTTGGAACTTGTCTTTCTCTTCTATTAGAGCCAACCTGCTAAGAGCCCCCGACTGACTATTAGTAAATTGGTCGATCAAGACTTTTATAAGTTATTTATTTCGTGGGCAAATTAAGTTTCCTTCATAGTCTGGACTCACACTCCTTAGCACAGAATGATTCAAAATTCATGTCATACAGGACAAATTCGGTATTAGTGGAGATAGCGAAATTACAACGAGAGGGACGCCCACCACAATCACTACCACAAAGCCGAAAGGATTAGTCGCGTGAAGTGCATAGTACCACCGGCCCTCTGCCTGTGAGGCAGCTGATAAGCGTAGTCCGAAGAAAGGGTATTACACGGGCGCCAGTTACCACAGATGTGTAGTGTGGTGCTTTTCTGTAGTGTAGTGTAGTGACTTGTACAGCAATCTAAACAAATCGAGAGATGGCTGAGATGGTTCTCATCCGTGCAGTAGGCATGGCTTAACAGGAAACAGCAGAAGAATACCAAAGGCAACATTCAGATCAACGTCAGCCTAATCATGGAATGAATGTCCGTTCAATGGAACGGTTGAAGTCTGCAGGCAGTGTTCACGACAAAAGACGTTCTGGACGACCAAGCACAGCAACTGGGAATACACAAGCAGCAGCTCTAATAGATAGGGCGATAGTGAGCCAAATTCAATCAAGACGCACACACCGGCAGAACCTTGAAAGTGGCATTTTCATCAGCATTGAAGCTAATTTCCATTTGAATGGGAGGGCGGTCAGGCATAATGCCGTGTATTGGGCAAACGACAATCCCCATCTCCCTGTCGAGGCATAAGCTCATACGAACCCTAGGTTAAATGGGGATGTCCTAGTTTGTCATTGCTACACGCTACAGACATCATCTTGAGGAAGCATTATTACCCTATGTTGACGATTCTGCTTCTAAAACGAAGATGTTAGTTTTTCTTCCAGCAGGATAGCGCACATCCACAGTTTGGACGAAACGTCCGCCGATTCGTGGTTGAGGTCATCCTGGGCGTTGGACTGGTAGATGGGGTCTCATGGAATGGCCACCAAGGTCGCCATACTTGACGCCACTGAACTTTTTCCTTTGGTTGCATCTAAAGTCTACAGTACACAGCAATACACCAAGAACGGTAATTGATCTGCAGGAGACTATCACCAGAGTGTACATGTAATGATCGTACGGCATTGTTGGCCAGGAGACCCCAGACAGGGTGTTGGGCGCCGAAATTGCAAGTCCTTTTTCGCTGACGCCACTTCGGCGACTTGCGAGTCAATGTTGATGAAATGATGCTACCGCAAGACTACGAGCTGCGGGCAGAGCCTGTACAGAAATACCAATAGAGACGTTACAGTCAGTGTCCAGCAGTGTACGTCATCGCCGTGTTCGGATATGTCATCTGCATAATGGCAGTCAGTTTGAACACTTTCTGAAGTACAGGTATGAGCGAACAACTGACCGCGGATGGCGGCTGCATTGCACTGTTAAGTTTCAGGCGTACACTGGCCGATGATGGAACATTTTTATTTCTACTATTAAGGCACGTCAGTAGCATGCGTTCATCTCTCTGTATCTTCGCTGACTCCACGATTCGTCCTATGGGCGTCATTTGCCGTCTTGTAAAGTCATCAGACGATCAAAACGACTTGCAAAATGATTTAGATAATATATCTGTATGGTGCGAAAAGGGGGCAATCGATCCTGAATAAGGAAAAGTGTGAAGTTTTTCACATGAGTACTAAAAGAAATCAGCTAAATTTCGATTACGCGATAAGTCACACAAATCTGAAGGCTGTAAATACAACTAAATGCTTAGGGACTACAATTACAAATAACCTAAATTGGAACGATCACATAGATAATATTGTGGGTAGAGCAAACCAACGACTGCGATTCATTGGCAGAACACTTAAAAGGTGCAACAGGTCTACTAAAGAGACTGCTTACACCACGCTTGTCCGCCCTATTGAGTATTGCTGTGCGGTGTGGGGATCCGCATCAGGTGGGACTCACGGATGACATCGAAAAAGTACAAAGAAGGAAAGCTCGTTTTGTATTATCGCGAAATAGGGGAAATAGTGTCACATACATGATATGTGAATTGGAGCGGCAATCAATAAAACAAAGGCCTTTTTCGTTGCGACGTGATCTTCTCATGAAATTTCAATCACCAGTTTTCTCCTCAGATTGCGAAAACATTCTGTTGGCACCCACCTACATAGGGAGAAATGATCATCACGTTAAAATAAGAGAAATCGGGGCCTGCACATAAAAATTTAAGTGCTCGTTTTTTCCGCGTGCCGTTCGAGGGTGGAACGGTAGAGAGACATCTTGAAGATGGTTCATTGAACCCTTTGCCAGGCACTTAATTGTGAATAACAGAGTAATCACGTAGATGTACATGGGCCAAAACTATTGAATCACCAATGCAGACTTTATCCTATGGGACATGATGTTTGAATCATCTTGAACTGTAAGATTATTGTTATTTCTAGCGATTGCTCGTTAGTTCTGTAATCGAACAACGATAAATCCTTCTCTATACACCCAGTGCGACAACACGCTAGTTCATGTCAAAACCAATTGCCTGTTCGTGCACCAATCATTGATTCTCAGCACTTCACTACAATTTTCAGACGTACGACTATTCTATACGCAACAGCATTATAAGTGAACAACATCAGAAAGCTTCAGACGGTGTCCCCAAGTCAATTATTTCAATCGTGAATAGTAACAGTCGAACAACAGTCCCTCAAGGTACACACATCTTACGATTTTTCCACGTCACGAACGACGTACTCACTGCTCCGTTCAATCTGCTAGGGAGCCCGCATTCCAATCACAAAAATTGCCTGATATTAGTCGGGCTTGTCTCCTGGTCGCTAGGTGACAGTGTGGAACTGGGCTGAATGCCTTCAGGAAATTTAGGAATCGTTCTTTGCTCCAGCGACCTACAATGAACTCTTGCTTGAAGGTATACATAATCTATCAGATATATCGTTAGGTCAGTCGCCATTCATGTACTGAGCTATTATGACCGCTTTTCTATTCTGCAATCACTTATATAAATAATTTGAAGCACTAAAGAAACTAGTATAGGCATGCGTATTCAGATACATATATATGTACACAGGCATAATACGGTGCTGCAGTCGGCAACGCCTATATAAAGCAACAAGTGTCTGGCGTAGCTGTTAGGTCGGTTACTGCTGCTACTATCAAGATTTTAGGGAGTCTGAACGTGGTGTTATAGTCAGCGCACGAGCGATGCGACACAGCATCTCCGACGTATATATGAAGTGGGAATTTTACCATACGACCATTTCACGAGTGTACCGTGAATACCAGGAATCCGGTAAAACATCAAATCTGCGACATCGTTGCGGCCGGAAGAAGATCCTGCAAGAATGGGAACGACGACGACTGAAGAGAATCGTTGAGCGCGACAGAAGCGTAATCCTTCCGCAAATTGCTGCAGATTTCAATGCTGCGTCATCAACAACAAGTATCAGCGTGCGTACTATTTGACGAATCATCATCGATATCGGCTTTCGTAGTCGAAGGCCCACTCGATAACTGCACGACACAAAGCTTTACGCCTCGCCTGGGTCCGTCAACACCGACATTGGACTGTTGATGACTAGAAACATGTTGCCTGGTCGGACGAGTCTCGTTTCAAATTTTATCGAGCGGATGGTCGCGTACGGGTAGGAAGACAACCTCATGAATCCATGGTCCCTGCATGTCAGCAGGGGACTGTTCAAGCTGGTGAAGGCTCTGTAATGGTGTGGGGCGTATGCAGTTGGAGTGATCTGGGACCCCTGATACGTCTACAAACGACTGTGACGGGTGACACGTACGTAAGCATCTTGTCTGATCACCAGCATACATTCACCTCCATTGTGCATTCTGAAACACTTGGGCAATTCCAACAGGACGCTCCACACGTCTAGAATTGCTACAGAGTGGGTCAGGAACATTCTTCTGAGTTTAAATACTTCCATTGGCCACCAAACTCCCAAGTCGTGAACATTATTGAGCATATCAGGGATGTCTTGTGCTGCTCACAAGAGATCGCCACTTCCTCGTACTCTTGCGGATTTATGGACAGCTCTGCAGGTTTCATAGTGTCAATTCCCTCCAGCACTACTTCAGACATTAGTCGAGCCTATGCCACGTCGTGCTGCGGTTCAAAATGGCTCTAAGCACATCTGAGGTCATCAGTCCCCTAGACTTAAAACTACTTGAACCTAACTGACCTAACGACATCACACACAACCATGCCCGAAGCAGGATTCCAACCTGCGAACGTAGCAGCAGCGCGGTTCTTCAACTGAAGCACCTAGAACCGCTCGGTCACAACGGCCGGCTCGTCCTGCGGCATTTCTGCGTTTTCGCGGGGGCCCTACACGATATCAGGCAGGTGCACCAGTTTCTTTGGCTCTTCACTGTATCTGTCATTCCAGTATTCGTGCGAAGTAAATCAGAAACTATAGCGTCTTCCACAGTGAAACAATATCGAGCGATCTGACTCCGTGTTGTGACCTGCTTTGTCACATACTCCATTCTGGTGCCAGTACGATTAGAGAGACTGCACCGTTTAAACATAGATTTGCTCAAACATTACATGCTCTCTGTAGCTGCACTTCTCAAAGCAACTTTGTTTTTCCAGGGCGGTAAATGATTCGAGCACCGCCACAGTACCACTCATGATTTTCAGTCTTAAATTACATATTACGGATGTACAGTCTGTAATACATCTGGTAATTCTTTGTTTCAAAACTGAGTAGCTATAACATTTCGGACGCTCTTGATTACGCCTAAGATTTTTAAAAGAATTCCTCTTCTTCCTTTGACGATAAGATTTCAGTAGCATAAGAAAACACTGATTTCTCTCTAAAATCATTCAATAATTCGTTCTGCAGTTACTCAACCTCAGAGAATAGTTTCTGGTGACCTGAGACGATCGTAAGGAATTAATTATTGCTACGCTGCGGTGGACAATCCGCTAACAGAACTTAAAAATGAGTTTAAAATTCTAATTGCTGCACCAGTCGTACTTCCCACACTGTATTCTTCGATGTGTGCATTTCATCGGAATGCTGATTGGTGCTTATTGATTAATCTTCTCCCAGCCAATCCGATACCATCTCTTTACCATCTTTGGCTGCGCGAACTGTTTTTCGTCGTGAGCCTTAGCCAGCTCTCTATGGGTTGAACGACACAGTTTTCACCGAGGTTCTATGCACAGCGAAAACTTTCTTCCACTTAGGATGAAGTCTGTTGCGAAAGTTCTCTCTTTTCATTCGTTCTGCTTTCCGGTTGCTGCAACCTCCTGCGCCGTACATTAACCAGAGTTCTGTTAAGTTCCAATATGGAGTCAGGTGCTACGACGAAAAGCAGCAATGACAAGTAAATAAAGTATCTGATCAAAAGTATCGGGACGTCTATTATTGGGCACTAATATGAAGTGCTTCCACCTTCGTCTTTCAAATTCATCCCAAGGATGTTCCACTGTATTCAGTTAGGGACTCTGCGTAAGCCAGTCCATTTCAGGAAGGTTACTGTCCACATACCACTGCCTCCCAGACGCTGCTTTATGACAGGGTGCACTGTCATTGTGATAGAATCAGTCATCGTCTGCGAATTGTTCCTCTGCTGTACGCAGTACACAATGTTCTAAGAAGTGCTCATATTCTTCCGCATTTCGCGCAATAAGGGGACCACGTCCTAACCACGAAAAAACCAACCATACAGTCACACAACCTCCTCCGTACTTCATTGTCCGCACTACACATGATGGTAGGTAATACTGTTCAGGCATTCGCCAGACCCAAACATTCCATCGGGTTGTCACAGAACATAAAGTGATTCATCACTCCAAGTCACTCATTCCTAGTCATACACCGTCAAGTGGAGACGCTCTTCACACCACCTCAAGCGTCGCTTTGCACTGACTACAGAAATGCGTGACGTACGAGGACCACTGTCCCAATTCTTTTTGACTCCTTACTCCATTGTGCTAGCTGGACTGTTCCGGACTCGTGAGTGATTCCCTCCGCTCATTTCATGCGATGTCCTGCCACCACAATCCGCAATGCTCAACGGTCCCTGTGCGTCAGTTCATGAGGTCTGCCTGGTCTTGGTTTAGTTGTGGTTGTAACATCGCGTTTCCACTTCACAATCACATCACAAACAGTCGAGTTGGGCAACTTCATAAGGGTTTAAATGTCCCTTATGAATTTGTTACTCTGGCAACATCCAATAACTAGTCCACGTTCGAATTCACAGAATCCTCCTGACTGGTCCATTTTGCAGTTACTGCTTCTTTACTGACAAAACAACACTCCCCGCTTCCTATTATATTGGCGGGTCGGCCCCTCGTGACACCTAGTGCTCAATTCCGCATTGAATATTGATCAAAACTTTTGGTCTGATAGAAAGGTGGAAGGAGTATATAGAGGGTCTATACAAGGGCGTTGTTCTTGAGGACAATATTATGGAAATGGAAGATGGTTCAAATGGCTCTGAGCACTATGGGACTTAACATCTATGGTCATCAGTCCCCTAGAACTTAGAACTACTTAAACCTAACTAACCTAAGGACATCACACAACACCCAGCCATCACGAGACAGAGAAAATCCCTGTCCTCTCCAGGAATTGAACCCGGGAACCCGGGCGTGGGAAATGGAAGAGGAAGTAGAAGAAGAAATGGGAGATATGATACAGTGTGAAGAGTTTGACAGAGCACTGAAAGACCTAAGTCGAAACAAGGCCCCGGGAGTAGACAACATTCCATTAGAACTACTGATAGCCTTGGGAGAGCCAGCCCTGACAAAACTCTACCACCTGGAGAGCAAGATTTATGAGAAAGGCGAAATACCCTCAGACTTCAAGAAGAATATAATAATCCCAATCCCAAAGAAAGCAGGTGCTGACAGATGTGAAAATTACCGAACTATCAGTTTAATAAGACACGGCTGCAAAATACTAACACGAATTCTTTACAAACGAATGGAAAAACTGGTAGAATCCGACCTCGGTGAAGATCAGTTTGGATTCCGTAGAAATGTTGGAACACGTGAGGCAATACTTACCCTACGACTTATCTTAGAGAATAGATTAAGGAAAGGCAAGCCAACGTTTATAGCATTTGTAGACTTAGAGAAAGCTTTTGACAATGTTGATTGGAATACTCTCTTTCATATTCTGGAGGTGGCAGGGGTAAACTACAGGGAGCGAAAAGCTATTTACAATTTGTACAGAAACCAGTTATAAGAGTCGAGGGGCACGAAAGGGAAGCAGTGGTTGGGAAGAGTGAGACAGGGTTGTAGGCTATAGCCGATTCTATTCAATCTGTATATTGAGAAGGTAGTAAAGGAAACAAAAGAAAAATTCGAAGTAGGGATTAAAATCCATGGAGAATAAATAAAAACTTAGAGGTTCGCCGATGACTTTGTAATTCTGTCAGAGACAGCAAAGGACCTGGAAGAGCAGCTGAACGGAATGGACAGTGTCTTGAAAGGAGGATATAAGATGAACATCAACAAAAGCAAAATGAGGATAATGGAATGTAGTCGAATTAAATCGGGAGATGCTGCGGGAATTAGATTAGGAAATGAGACGCTCAAAGTAGTAAATGAGTTTTGCTATTTGGGGAGCAAAATAACTCACGATGGTCGAAGTAGAGAGGACATAAAATGTAGACTGGCAATGGCAAGGAAAGCGTTTCTGAAGAAGAGAAATTTGTTAACATCGAATATAGATTTATGTATCAGGAAGTCGTTTCTGAAAGTATTTGTTTGGAGTGTAGCCATGTATGGAAATGAAACGTGGACGATAAATAGTTTAGACAAGAAGAGAATAGAAGCTTTCGAAATGTGGTGCTACAGAAGAACGCTGAAGATTAGATGGGTAGATCACATAACTAATGAGGAGGTATTGAACAGAATTGGGGAGAAGAGAAATTTGCGGCACAACGTGACTAGAAGAAGGGATCGGTTGGTAGGACATATTCTGAGGCACCAAGGGATCACCAATTTAGTACTGGAGGGCAGAGTGGAGGGTAAAAATCGTAGAGGGAGACCAAGAGATGCATGCTCTAAACAGATTCAGAAGGATGTAGGTTGCAGTAAGTACTGGGAGATGATGAAGCTTGCATAGGGTAGAGTAGCATGGAGAGCTGCACCAAACCAGTCTCTGCACTGAAGACCACAACAACAACAACAACAACAACAGTGTAGTTGGAAATTCCGCCGGGGAACTGTGCGGTGTTTTTAAAGATAACGGCACAAACTTCAATGACGCAGGCACCTGCTACTAAACATAAGTCGTTTACTAACACGTGCCTGACACGAACTGCTTATGGAGCACCTCAAACCACCTGAAATACTTATTTACGACGAATAGTTCACTGTCTCAAAATACTCAACGATTTTCGACAGTATGAACATAGCGGTGTGGTGCAATAGTAAGGCAGCTGGACTTGTATTCGAGAGGGCGGTGGGTCAAATCCCCTTCCAACAATTCAGATTTACACTAAAGAGCCAAAGAAACTGGTACTCCTGTCTAATATCGTGTAGGGCCCACGCGAGCACGCAGAAATGCCACACCACGACGTGGCATGGACTCGACTAATGACTGCTGGAGGGAACTGACACCATGAATCCTGGAGGGTTGTCTATAAATCGGTAAGAGTACGAGGAAGTGGAGATCTCTTCTGAACAGCACGTTGCAAGACATCCCAAATATTCTCAATAACGTTCACGTCTGTGGGTTTTGGTGGCCAGCGGAAGTGTTTAACCTCAGAAGAGTGTTCCTGGAGCCACTCTGTCGCTATTCTGGATGTGTGGAGTGTCGCATTGTCCTGTTGGAAATGCCCAAGTCCGTCAGAATGCACAATGGACATGAATGGATGCAGGTGATCAGACAGGACGCTGACGTACGTGTCACCTGTCATAATCGTATATAGACGTATCAGGGGTCCCATATCACTCCAATTGCATACACCCTACACCATTATAGAGCCTCCGGCAGCTTGAACAGACCCCTGCTGACATGCAGGATCCATGGCAATCATGAGGTTGTCTCCATACCCGTACGCGTCCATCCGCTCGATAAAATTTGAAACGAGACTCTTCCGACCAAGCAACATGTTTCCTGTCATCAACAGTCCAATGTCGGCGTTGATGGACCCAGGCCAAGCGTAAAGCTTTGTGTCGTGCAATCATCGAGTGTGTCTTCGGCTACGAAAGCCCACATCGATGATGTTTCGTTGAATGGTTCGCGTGCTGACACTTGTTGATGACCCAGGAT
Organism: Schistocerca gregaria; assembly: GCF_023897955.1. Taxonomy (NCBI): domain Eukaryota; kingdom Metazoa; phylum Arthropoda; class Insecta; order Orthoptera; family Acrididae; genus Schistocerca; species Schistocerca gregaria. Next base: position 753,535,709 of record NC_064931.1, read on the forward strand.
TAAAACCTGCAACAATTTTCGGAACGGTTGCACTTCTGTCACACTGAACTATTCTCTTCAGTCGTAGTTGGTCCCGTTCTTGCAGGATATTTTTGCGGCCGTAGCGACGTCGCAGATTTGATGTATTCCCAGATTCCTGATATTCACGGAACACTCGTGAAATGGTCGTACGAGAAAATCCCCACTTCATCGCAACCTCGGAGATGCTGTGTACCATCGGTCGTAAGCTGACTATAACACCACGTTTAAACACACTTAAATCTTGACAACCTGCCATTTTAGCAGCAGTAACCGATATAACTGCGCCGAACACTCGTCTCATACAGGCGTTGCTGACCGCAGCGTCGTAGCTGCATGTTTACATATATCTGTATTTGAATACGAATGCAGATACCAGTTCCTTTAGCGCTTCAACGTAGATTTACCTAATTCACTGCAGACAAAATCCGGGATCGTTTCTTTGAAAACAACACGGCTGATTTCCTTCCCCGAATCCGAGCTTGCGCTCCGTCTCGAATGACATAGTTACTTCGTAACTTTCCTCTTCCTCCTCCTGTTGCCTGAATAAACTTGACCGTAAACGTTTGGGCCAATATCTACCAAGGTAGCCCGTTCCGTTTCACTTCATCTTCCCTGCTCCCAAATGTACAATGTGATCAGCTATTCCTATTAACTACCCCAAATAGTTTACGTGCTTTTGATTCAGTTGGTTTTACATATTTTGTGAAGGACATCTTTTTATTCGACAGTAGTTATAATTTATTTTATTCGTCTGTCGACAACTAGTTTCGAGTCTAGCTTATCACCAGGAGCTAATTTCTTTGCAAAATACAGGGGTTGGGCAAAAACACGGATACACAGCGAGAAATGCATGCTTAACCATAAATGCAGATGCTATTCACGCCTGCAGGTTGCGATGTTGTACTTGGTCACGAACGGCACTTGTGCAATGTCCTCAATACGTTGCAAGTGTCAGTCGTGGCCAGGACAGTGTTCTGTGTAGTTGCGAGTGCGTTGTGTCGGAGCTAAGTGAATTCGAACATGAGCAAATTGTTGGCGTTCCTATGGTGGGTACTTCCATAACCAACGTAGCCGAAGTGTTAGCTGTTTCAAAAAAAAAAAAAAAAAAAAAAAAAAAACCGTATCGAAGATTTATACCGCATACATGGAAAGCAGAAAATCATTGTCTACTAAGTCATAACAAGACGAAAGTGTATCTTCAGTGATAGTGACAGACGCTCATTGAAGACGATTGTGAAGAAAAATAAAGTTGACGACAGCTGCAAAAGTCACTGCAGAACTGAATGTCCCACTTGTAAACTCTGTAAGCACCAAAATACAAAGACAGCTCCATAAGCTGGAAACTGCAGGAAGAGCTGGAATTTGAAAACCACACACCAGTGACGTAAATGCCCGTAACGGGTAAACGTCGTGCCGTAGCCGTACAACCTGGACTTTGGAGGAATGGAAGAAAGTCATTTGTTCCAATGAGGCTTGTTTCACACTGTTTCCAACTTCCGACCAAGTTTGTCCCCCAATAGTGACACACGGCAGGGGTTCGGTGATGATTTCGACAGCCATATCGCGGTATTCCATGGGCCCCATGGCTAATCTACATGGTTGCATTACTGCCAACGATAATGTGACCATTTTGGCTTATCAGGCCCATCCCAAGATACAATGTGTGTTCCCCAATGGTGGCGATGTGTTCCATGTCGACAGGGCCCTCGCTCACACAGATCGCGTCCGCAGGTCGTGATATAGTGGCTAGCGTTGCTGCCTCTTGATCACACGGTCCCGGGTTCGATTCTCGGCCACGTTGGGAATTTACTCTGCTTGGGGACTGGGTGTTTGTGTTCTCATCATCATATCATTTCATCATCATCATCATCCGTGACAGTGACTAACTGGACTGTGTAAAATTGGACTGTGTCAAAAGTGGTACTTTGTACAGGCGCTGATGACCGCCCAGTTGAGGGCCCCACAAACCAACCATCATCATCACGTAGATCGCATCGTCCAGGATTAGTTCTGTGATCTCGAGGATGAATTTTCGCATCTCCCCTGGCCACCACATACACCTGATCTCAATATTATTCAACCTTTGAGGTCTACTTTTGACAGAAGGGTGCGTAATCCCCATTCACCTCCATCAGAACTTGTCAGTATTTTGAAGGAAGAATGGTATAAGATTCCTTGAAAGACCAAACAGGGCCTATATTTCGCTCGAACAGTCCACGGGTGAAACTGAAGAATCACAGGACCTGTATTTGTCCATTCTGAAACGAAATAAGCTGTTTTGAATGCTAACGGTTTTCCTACAACATACTGGGCGTGGTAATGTGTTGTTTGTGTTGTTTCCATATTTTTGCCCATCCCTATAAGTATCGCCCGTTATGAGTTCCGTATGAAATTACTTGCCAGAAGATAAATAAATAAATTGCAGCTACAGTGGAATAACAAGATGGTTTTCTTGAAATTCGTCACATGACTCCACATGAGAATCAAAATACGGAGATATAATTACGGATAGTCTGTTCTAACCGTATCCGCTATCACACCTAATCACGTGACATGTAAGCTCTTCAAAAGATGTTTTGACTTTCATAGTTCGTTACCGAAAATCTCTTTATCAAGATTCTTTTGACCAAAGAGAATTGCTGCGTACAGTCATGTGTGGGATAAAAGTAAACCTACAGGTTCAGTGCTGTGCAATAGAATCGATCGAAACTATGCTGTAGCACACGCTTTGTCAATTTACGGCAAGAAAGTTACGAGCACGAGAAGCTGTTTGCCAAATTAGTGTTCACCACAGGGACGTTATTCCAACATTCAACAGCCATCGTCAGACACAAAATATCAAAATCTACCTCTACGTGTCGCCTGTGCCCGAGCAACACCAGCTGCTCATCGCTTCCTACTTTGTCTCGTAGGTACCCTGAAGAGAATGCAACAGAGCGGGGCGGTTCGTTTTTGGAGGTCTGTTTCGACTCAAACAGTATCCAGCTGTCTAATCACGAGCAAATTGTACTCTAGGCGTCCATTATGAATAGTACAAAACCTCCAGCACCGTGGTCCGAGAAGAAGATAAGATGTGTGCAGGGCTTGCCTGACGCGTGATAATCACATTAGAAGAGTATGGAGGCAGCCCTGAACCAATGCACGTCTTAGGCATGCGGTCTCACCAATTCACCTGAGTGGTGTGCCTGTCGTATTTTCGGCCCGTATCATGTACAGACGTCGGACGCCTCTTTCGCTATCGACGGTAATTTGAGGGCTGTGCAACATCGAGACAACTTATTGTCCAGTCCTACCGCCATCATTTCGGCGACAACCTTGTGGCCAGCATGCCAAAGAGCAGGGCTTCTCATCGTGTGGTCCGCGGACCCCTCAGGGGTCCGACGGCTCTTTCTATGGGGTCCGTGGCCACCCTTCATGAAATCGTGAAAAATAATGAGTAAAATTATTGAATAAAAATGTGATAATCAAGTTCAGCACTTTTTCGTGTGAAAAAAATGTGTACTTCTACTTCAGGTCGCATTCCCAGGTACCCTTTGCGGTTCCTAAGTGAGAACGCATACACAGTTTAGTGCCGGAGAATGCAGCTTCTTTGATCGACTGTTTCGCAACAATACGGAGATCGTTTGTGCACCGGCTCACGGCGGTAGATGCGCTGAAACCTTTTACGCATGCACGGAGCGAGCTTTGTCGACCAATCACAGCACTCGCTGGCACGTTTGCGGCCCCAGCCAGGCATCATTAAATGTTAAACTTGCTTTGTCAGTGCACTACCTATTTCATAAGTCGATTTTTGACCTTCAAGTTGTTTTCATTCATCTCTAAACCAAAGACTATTGATACTTCGGGGGGGGGGAGGGGGGTCATTGGGAACAGACTAGGGGTCCGCCATGGATTTTCGACTGAAGAAGGGGTCCACCAGTCGAAAAGGTTGGGAAGCCCTGCCAAAGAGGATCCAAGTGCATTGGCAAAGAGTGGATCAACATGGTACTCAATGTTATCAAGCAACAGATTTTAATTTCACAGATATGCAATCAACTTTGGTTATTGGCTTTTGTCTTTAATTATCAGAAAGGCGTTTTTCTCTTCACAATGCTAATTTAATCATTTATTGCTGTATCCTTTGAATTCAAAACCATACGTTCGCAAGCATGTCAATGCGCAAAACGTTTTTGGGCAGGTTATACGCTGCTCACGATTAAATTTGCAACACCACGGAGACGACATGCAGCAAACGTCACATTGGCATGAAGTATGCTGGCTGGTTCAAATGGCTCTGAGCACTATGGGACTTAACATCGATGGTCATCAGTCCCCTAGAACTTAGAACTACTTAAATCTAACTAACCTAAGGACATCACACAACACCCAGTCATCACGAGGCAGAGAAAATCCCTGACCCCGCCGGGAATCGAACCCGGGAACCCGGGCGTGGGAAGCGAGAACGCTACCGCACGACCACGAGCTGTGGACATGAAGTATGCTACGTGCTACGATACGCAGGTTATTAACATTTAGCACAACAGTACAAAGTAGCGAGAAGTAATGTCATCTAAGTTCTGTAGATTCTAAAAAATTACACAACGTGTTTCTCATTCAGAAATTGCATTTTAATGTAGATTGTTTGAGAGAAGATGGTGTTATGTCTTCTGTAAGGAGGAGACGAGACTGCAGTTTATCGTCCCGTGATACTGCTGCTCGCATTAGCCCGATTTCCACGACTGTCATGCAATTATGGAACTGATGGCTCAGGAGGGCCATATTCAACGCCATGCATGATCTCAATGACTTCGTGCGACTAGCGCCCGAGAGGAGAGACATACTGTTCGTTCAGCCATGAAGCATCGTACAGCAACGTCATGGACATTGAGCCATGAAATACACTCCTGGAAATGGAAAAAAGAACACATTGACACCGGTGTGTCAGACCCACCATACTTGCTCCGGACACTGCGAGAGGGCTGTACAAGCAATGATCACACGCACGGCACAGCAGACAGACCAGGAACCGCGGTGTTGGCCGTCGAATGGCGCTAGCTGCGCAGCATTTGTGCACCGCCGCCGTCAGTGTCAGCCAGTTTGCCGTGGCATACGGAGCTCCATCGCAGTCTTTAACACTGGTAGCATGCCGCGACAGCGTGGACGTGAACCGTATGTGCAGTTGACGGACTTTGAGCGAGGGCGTATAGTGGGCATGCGGGAGGCCGGGTGGACGTACCGCCGAATTGCTCAACACGTGGGGCGTGAGGTCTCCACAGTACATCGATGTTGTCGCCAGTGGTCGGCGGAAGGTGCACGTGCCCGTCGACCTGGGAGCGGACCGCAGCGACGCACGGATGCACGCCAAGACCGTAGGATCCTACGCAGTGCCGTAGGGGGCCGCACCGCCACTTCCCAGCAAATTAGGGACACTGTTGCTCCTGGGGTATCGGCGAGGACCATTCGAAACCGTCTCCATGAAGCTGGGCTACGGTCCCGCACACCGTTAGGCCGTCTTCCGCTCACGCCCCAACATCGTGCAGCCCGCCTCCAGTGGTGTCGCGACAGGCGAGAATGGAGGGACGAATGAAGACGTGTCGTCTTCAGCGATGAGAGTCGCTTCTACCTTGGTGCCAATGATGGTCGTATGCGTGTTTGGCGCCGTGCAGGTGAGCGCCACAATCAGGACTGCATACGACCGAGGCATACAGGGCCAACACCCGGCATCATGGTGTGGGGAGCGATCTCCTACACTGGCCGTACACCTCTGGTGATCGTCAAGGGGACACTGAATAGTGCACGGTACATCCAAACCGTCATCGAACCCATCGTTCTACCATTCCTAGACCGGCAAGGGACTTGCTGTTCCAACAGGACAATGCACGTCCGCATGTATCCCGTGCCACCCAACGTGCTCTAGAAGGTGTAAGTCAACTACCCTGGCCAGCAAGATCTCCGGATCTGTCCCCCATTGAGCATGTTTGGGACTGGATGAAGCGTCGTCTCACGCGGTCTGCACGTCCAGCACGAACGCTGGTCCAACTGAGGCGCCAGGTGGAAATGGCATGGCAAGCCGTTCCACAGGACTACATACAGCATCTCTACGATCGTCTCCATGGGAGAACAGCAGCCTGCATTGCTGCGAAAGGTGGATATACACTGTACTAGTGCCGACATTGTGCATGTTCTGTTGCCTGTGTCTATGTGCCTGTGGTTCTGTCAGTGTGATCATGTGATGTATCTGACCTCAGGAATGTGTCAAAGTTTCCCCTTCCTGGGACAATGAATTCACGGTGTTCTTATTTCAATTTCCAGGAGTGTATGTTAATTTGCAGCAACATAAATACGTACGATGACGTCTAAGCACCACGGACAGTCAGCACGGCTACTATCGGTGCGGCTTCCCTTGGTGCAACGACAACACAGTATACACGAGTGGCACGTCGTCGTCTTTTCAGATGAGTCGCTGTTCTGTACGTAGCATCACGTTTGACGTACCCATGTGTAGAGAGTCTGAGGAGAACGAATGTTTACAGATTGCGTTCGTCATCATCATACGGACCCAGTACCTGATGACGGTATCAAATGTTACTGGGTGCGCAACACGATCGCCTCTTGTCCTCACAGCCGAACGTTGCGTTTCATTGGCAGGACACTTAGAAGATGCAACAAGTCCACTAAAGAGACAGCTTACACTACACTCGTTCGTCCTCTGTTAGAATATTGCTGCGCGGTGTGGGATCCTTACCAGGTGGGATTGACGGAGGACATCGAAAGGGTGCAAAAAAGGGCAGCTCGTTTTGTATTATCACGTAATAGGGGAGAGAGTGTGGCAGATATGATACGCGAGTTGGGATGGAAGTCATTAAAGCAAAGACGTTTATCGTCGCGGCGAGATCTATTTACGAAATTTCAGTCACCAACTTTCTCTTCCGAGTGCGAAAATATTTTGTTGAGCCCAACTTACACAGGTAGGAAAGATCATCAAAATAAAATAAATCAGAGCTTGAACAGAAAGGTTTAGGTTTTCGTTTTACCCGCGCGCTGTTCGGGAGTGGAATGGTAGAGAGATAGTATGATTGTGGTTCGATGAACCCTCTGCCAAGCACTTAAATGTGAATTGCAGAGTAGTCATGTAGATGTAGATTTAGAATGACATCAGCCATTGCATTTATGATGTGCTAACGCCAATGGCTGCACCATATTTTTAATGTTTCAGTGACGTTGTCTTTCAACAAGATAACTCAGGACCAGACACTGACCGTGCTGTCCCGACCAACCTCCATATAGAGGATGTTCGACTGTTACCATGGCCAGTACGTTCTGCAGATCTCTCACCCACTGGTGATCACAGATTACCGAGAGACTGGCACGCTACAACTAGCCAGCACAACAGCTGCTGACCTTTGGAAACGATCTAAAGCAGCGTGGAGTAACGTCCACGTATCTGTCATCAGAGCTCAGTGCAAGTGAATGCCCAGCGAGGTTGGAGTCGTCGTTGCTGCTGTGGGTGAAAGTTATATGTATTCAATTTAAATCCTGTACACCTTAGTCACAAATTTCACTATTTGTTCTTCTTAAAATAATGTATAGTTGGTAGTGACGGGGCTAGGTGAATTCAAGTTAATTGTCCGACTACCCGATTCCGCTGTGACAGTTTTCGAATCATTCAATGAAAGTCTAGGGTTAGCAGCACGGAAACGCAATATCATGCAATATTACTTAAGAGGTGATTTTAACTTATTGAGTATAGACTCAGAAGTCTACGGATTCAATGCAGGTGGTACGGACAGACAGTCTTATGAAGTAAAACTGTCTCGAGTAGCTAGCTCGACAGCCCACACGCAATCGAAATATTTTAAACCTTCGAGCTACAAATAGGCCCGACCTTATCGACAGTGTCAGTACAGAGACAGCGATTATTTTTATTTTTTTTATTTTATTTACATGTCAAGTTCCGTAGGACCAAATTGAGGAGCAAATCTCCAAGGTCATGGAACGTGTCAGTACATGAACTTACAACGTAAAAGTAATAAAAGATAAAAATAAATGTTCATGAACCTGAAAGAAAATCAGTCCGTAAGTTTAAGCAAACGCTATCAGCAATACAATGAGAATCAGTTTAATTTTTCAAGGAACTGCTCGACAGAATAGGAGGAGTGACCCGTGAGGAAACTCTTCAGTTTCGATTTGAAGCGCGTGGATTACTGGTAAGATTTTTGAATTCGAGTGGCAGCTTATTGAAAATGGATGCAGCAGTATACTGCACACCTTTTTGCACAAGAGTTAAGGAAGTCCGATCCAAATGGAGGTTTGATTTCTGCCGAGTATTAACTGAGTGAAAGCTGCTTATTGTTGGAAATAAACTAATATTGGTAACAAGAAACGACAATAAGGAATTAGGATTAGTGACCACGATACCATGGTGGCGATAGTTAAAAGTTAATAAACCCATAAAGAAGGCTAGGAGAGTATTTTTGAGAGAAAGTGCAAATAAGCAGTTGTTAGCATCCAATTTACAAAAAGAATGGACACTATTTAGTTCCAATATGATGGCAATAGAAGAATTATGGGCAAAATTTAAACTGCGAAAATAGCGCTCTGGAGAAGTGTGTGCAGATTAAGTGGATTAAGGAGGAAAAAGAACCACCGTCGTTTAATACAGAAATATGGGAAATGCTGAGGAAGCAGAGACTGTTACGCAAATGTCAATGGGCAAAAGTTAGTACAAATTCGTGAGTACATAAAAGAATCGATGCGCCCAGCACACAACTTCCACCGTCGAACCTTGGGGAAAAACCAGGCCAAGGACCGGAAAAAATGCTGATCCTGCATAAAATCGCTAAACGGGTCCAAGGTTTCTATCCAGTCACTCGTGGCAATAGAAGACAACAATAGGATAGCTGAAGTTTTGAATATCGCATTTAAGAAATCATTCATGCACGACAATCGTCGCAAATGCTCGCGTGCGGATGACATATTAATAGGCGTCCCTGGCGTAGAGAGACATCTGAAAGAGTTGAAAACACGTAAGTCGTGGGTCCGGATGGAATCCCAATTTGGTTTTACAGACAGTATTCTACAGCATTGGACCATTACTTAGCTTGCATTTATCGTGAATCTCTTTGCCATTGTAAAGTCCCAAGCAACTGAAAAAAAGCGCAGGTGATTTCTGTATATACGAGTGTTGGTAACAGACAAGGGTATCGACAGGAGTGCCCCAAGGAAGTGTAATAGGACCGCTCTTTTTCACTATACAGGGTGTCGCATTTATCTTCACCACCCTAAATAACTATTTGTCCAGATGCAAATTACAAAAAGGTTTCAAGCAAATGTTCTTTGGCCATCCGGGAGACATCAATCAGCATGACTGCCTTCGTTTGTAGCTTTGTTTTTTGTTTTTTTGCAAAGGTATGAACAGCGGTATGACTTTTTTAATTGGAACCCTGTATTTTTTATTCGGTAATTCATTTCCTCTCCTCAAGACCTATTCAAAAATGTATCACAGTGTACCATTCACTGAAACACAACGTTATTAATTACATAACACAACATTGACGTTGACGCTCCCAGCGCTTAGTGCAGGTACTCGGGGTAATGGAAAACATCCGCGTGCTGACGTTGACAGCGAACAAACGTAAACACAAGTAGAATGCACACCCCTCATTCCGTCAACCATCGTCAGTTGAAGAATTGTGTGAGTAGAATGTACACCAACGAAGAGAGGGTAGAAATGCGACTCATCTATGGGGAATGTAAGTTAGCAGAACAGTAACTGCAATCCTGTTTTCTTATGTACGAGTACATTTAGTACAGTAGTTTAGTCCTTTCAAATACCGTTGTGTAGAGCAGGTATACAGTAAAGGCTGTCCTTCCTACAAACTGCATCGACGTAACGTTTCTTTTATTGTTGTTGAAGGTAGGCGAAATGCTACGCAGGCAGCGGAACTGTACATAGAGCGATATCCTGACTAGAACCTACCTTCCCGACGGATGTTTTCTCGTCTTGTTGCGACGCTTCGGGAAACGCGAAGTTTCAGCCCACGACAACGCAATCGTCGTAGCACTCGCACATGCGAAGCTGCCGAAGTTACTGTTCTCGCTTCCGATGCTATGAATCCACATGTGAGCACACGGCTGCTTGAACACGAGAATGGCATTCCTAAAACCAGTGTACATCGTATCCTTGGGCGTCACCGGTTCCATCCTTACCATGCACCAAGAATTGCATCGGAATGATTTCCAGGATCGTGTACAGTTCTGTCAGTGGGCACAGCAGCAAATCCTCGCCAACCCGAAGTTCTTCTCCAATGTTCTATTTACCGATGAATCTTCATTCTCAAACAAAGATCAGGTAAATACAAGGCACATGCACTATTTGTCCAGCAACAACCCACGATGGTTACACAGGTGGAACATCAGCGTCATTGGAGAGTTAACGTCTGGTGTGGGATGCTTGGTACAACAATTATTGGCCCTTATTTCATCAATGGTAGTCTAAACGGCACAGCGTATGCCAACTTCCTCAGACGAATTCCTCCTCCTCTTCTGGATGAAGTGCCACTAAGAATCAGAATGATTATGTGATATCAACACGATGGATGTCTAGCACATAATGCCTTGTTGTGTTCTGAACCGAAGGTATCCTTCCAGATGGATTGGTCGGGGAGCAGCAATTACTTGCCCTGCTAGGTCTATTTAATTTACATCCTCTGAGGTTTTTTCTTTGGGGGTGCATTAAAGACGTTGTCTATCGCGGTATTCCAACAACCCCAGAGGACAGGCGGGAACCTATCGTGTTTGCTTGTAATTCTCTTCAGCAGCAACACTGGAAGCAGTAAATAATTCTTCCATTCAACGAGTGCACCAGTGTATCGCTGTCCAGGGTCATCTCTTTGAGCACCTTTGAATGTTCTACTCCTAGGCAATGGTACAGGAGAGTAAAAGTCAATTTTGTGTTATATTTTTACTTGGTTTTCATTTGTTATCTGACAACTCCAGCAAGTGGACGAGTTTGTGGTCCCAGGCACAAAATCGATGTTATGTAATTAATAAAGTTGTGTTTCAGTGAATGATACATAGTGATAAATTTTGGAATAGGTCTTTACGAGAGCAAATGAATTACCGAATAAAAAATGCAGGGTCCCATTTAAAAAAGTCACACCGCTGTTCATAGCTTTGTAAAAAAAAACAAAGCTACAACGAAGGCAATAATGCTGATCGATGTCCTCCGGCGGCTAAAGAACATTTGCTTGAAACGTTTTGTAATTTGCATCTGGACACACAGTTATTTAGGGTGGTCAAGATAAATGGAACACCCTGTATAGATAAATGATCTGACCGACTGGGTGAGCAGCAATTTACGGGTGTCTATTGATGGCGTTAACTCTGTGCCGTAAGGGAAGGTATCGTCCTAGTGTGACTGGTTCAGGGTACAAGATGACATAGGCAGAATTTCTAGTTGGTGCGATGAATGGCAGCTTCCTCTAAACGCAGAAAAATCTAAGCTAATACAGATGAGTAGGAAAAAACAATCCTGTAGCGTACAAATACAGCATTGGTAAAGTGCTGCTTGACAAAGTCACAGCGATTAAATGTCTAGGAATAACGCTGTCAAGCGATATGAAATGAATCGAGCATGTAAGGACGACAGTAGCGAAGGCGAATGGTCAACTTTGGTTTATTGGAAAATTTTTAAGAAAGTGTGGTTCATCTGTAAAGGAGACTGCGTATAGACCACTGACTAGTAGGACATTTCTTGAGTAATGATCAAGTATTTGGGGTCCCCACCAAGTCGGATTAAAGAAAGACATCGAAGCAGTTCAGAGGCGGGCTGCTAGGTTTCTTACCGCTAGATCCGATAAACATGCAAGTATTACGGAGATGCTTTGGGGACTTCAACAGGAACCCCTGGAGGGAAGGCGACGTTCTTTCCGAGGAACATTATTGAGAAAATTTAGAGAATCGGCATTTGAAGCTGACTACTTGACGATTCTACTGCCGCCAACGTACATTTCGCGTAAGGAAAATGGCTCTGATCACTATGGGACTTAACAGCTGTGGTCATCAGTCCCCTAGAACTTAGAACTACTTAAACCTAACTAACCTAAGGACATCACACACATCCATGCCCGAGGCAGGATTCGAACCTGCGACCGTAGCGGTCTCGCGGTTCCGGACTGAGCGCTTAGAATCGCTAGTCCACCGCGGCCGGCTTCGCGTAAGGACCACAAAGATTACAGAAATTAGGTCGTACGGAGGCATATAGATAGCCGTTTTTGCCTCGCTCTATTTGAGAGTGGGACAAGACAGGAAATGACCAGTAGTGGTACAACGCATCCACTGCCATGTGCCACACAGTGGCTTGCAGAGTACAGCTGTGGATGTACAAAGTAAAATTTCTTTACTGAATATTCTTCCAGGTATTGCAATTCTAATTGCCAGCAGCGTATTACCTTCCAGCACGGGACAAGAGCGTTTGAGAAACACTGGTGCATTTGGGCAATGGCAACGAGGGTTGTTCCGACACACTGGCGACACAGTGCCTTTGTAAAAATACTCCATTAGCCTTATAGCCTAAGAATGGGAAACAGATGAATGTGCCAAGGTGGTACTACTGCTTGTTGTTTGTGATCACTTGATATAATATCAAAACATTATCAGCAAGTACAGCGTTTACAACGACACCAGAGATACTTTCAACAATACATGAAGGCCATCCAAAAATCATTTCAAAAGGAGCAACGAATTGGCTCCAGTTTCTTCACATGCTAGGAAGAATGTCCCGTCAAGGTCATTAAAGACGGGGCAAAACTAGTTCCTGGTTTTCATTATGTATCTAGAATATACCAAAGAAGTTTATAATAGTAACATTCATTCCACTGCACAAACACATTGACTATATTACCATGGAGCCTTTATAACGCTCAAAACGGTGACTAAAAAACGGCAATGGTGATAAAGCCTTCGATTCACGGACACACTGTACACGTGAAAACACGTCTGCAGTGGATTTACTGGACGTCTGCTGACAAGCACTCTGAGAAGGTAAGAAGATTAGCGTCTGTCATTACAGATGAACAAGTAGCGCAGTTTGACAAGAATGGGGAGGGGACCAGATGACATCTTGTTGAAGTAATCAGCCTAACCAGCACCTGGTTTCGGACAGCCGTAGAAAACGTAACGGTAAATTACACATTCCAGGCGGGAATCTGGACCGAGCCAGGACACGTAGGTACAACTACGTCCACGGACGAGGTAAGGTCGTGACGATAAAATAATAATATTGTACCACGGCCTAACAGATTCCGACTCGAAACATCGATACTGGCACAGTGGCCCGCGCTAGGAAGCGGCCGCAACGCGTAATCTGCCCGGTAAACCTGCTGTTGCCTGTGGACTCTGAAACATACACACACACACACACACACACACACACACACACAGCAAATGCTACAGAAAATACATGGGGTTCGCCGATCATAATTACAGCAACCAAAGGACATGCCCGTGTTCAGATTTACGAGGTACCTTTTACTTAAATATTTAACAACAGGAAAAAGATTAGGGTTTAAAGTCCCATCAATGACGAGGTCTTTAGAGACGGAACGTAAGCTGGGATTAGTGAACGATAACGGACGTATCATTTTCAATGAAACCATCCCAGTATTTAGCTTAAGCGATTTTGGTAAACTATGAAAAACCTAAATCTGGACTGTCGGACGGTAATTTAAACCAACATCCGTTCGAATGTGACTGGCCGGCGAAGATGTGGAAGACTGACAAGGGAACGGCGGCTACTCGTCGCCACCGACTTCGTCCTAATTTATAGTACGTTCAAGACTGGTGAGAAATGAGAGACAGGTTTATAGCATTTGCAGACTCGGAGACAGCTTTTGACAACGCTGACTGGATACCCTCTTTTAAATTCTAAAGGTAGCAAGGGTAAAATACAAGGAACGAAAGGTGTGTGTACGGTCAACCAGACAGTAGTTACACGAGTCAAAGGACATGAAAGGGAAGCGGTGGCTGAGAATGGAGAAATTCAATGTTGCAGCCTATCCCCGAAGTTTTTTAATGTGTACGTTGAGCATGCAGTAAAGGAAATTGAAGAAAACGCGGAGAAATAGCTTAACCGCAGCCTAGGTGGTTGATTTCAGAATGAATTCTCACTTTGAGACTTACGGAAAGTGCTAGTCCCGCAAGGTATACAGAGGAATTTCAGTAACGTTTAGAAAGTAGGGAAGAGGTACTGACTTTGAGTAAAGCTGTGATTGGCGAGTCGTGTCGCGGTCAATTTTATCAGCTGTTAACAGCCGGACACGATCACATCAAATGGCTCTGAGCACTATGGGACTCAACTGCTGTGGTCATCAGTCCCCTAGAACTTAGAACTAATTAAACCTAACTAACCTAAGGACATCGCACACATCCATGCCCGAGGCAGGATTCGAACCTGCGACCGTAGCAGTCACACGGTTCCGGACTGCGCGCCTAGAACCGCGAGACCACCGCGGCCGGCCCACGATCACATCTACACCTACATTTATACTCCGCAAGCCACCCAACGGTGTGTGGCGGAGGGCACTTTACGTGCCACTGTCATTACCTCCCTTTCCTGTTCCAGTCGCGTATGGTTCGCGGGAAGAACGACTGCCGGAAAGCCTCCGCGCGCGCTCGAATCTCTCTAATTTTACAATCGTGATCTCCTCGGGAGGTATAAGTAGGGGGAAGCAATATATTCGATACCTCATCCAGAAACGCACCCGCTCGAAACCTGGACAGCAGGCTACATCGCGATGCAGAGCGCCTCTCTTGCAGAGTCTGCCACTTGAGTCTGCTAAACATCTCCGTAACTCTCTCACGCTTACCAAATATCCCTGTGACGAAACGCGTCGCTCTTCTTTGGATCTTCTCTATCTCCTCTGTCAACCCGGCCTGGTACGGATCCCACACTGATGAGCAATACTCAAGTATAGGTCTAACGAGTGTTATGTAAGCCACCTCCTTTGTTGACTACATTTTCTACGGACTCTTCCACTGAATCTCAACCTGACACCCGCGTTACCAATAATTAATTTTATATGATCATTCCACTTCAAATCGTTCCGTGCGCATACTCCCAGATATTTTACAGAAGTAACTGCTACCAGTGTTTGTTCCGCTATCATATAATCATACAATAAAGGATCCCTCTTTCTATGTATTTTTTTAAAATCTTTATTTCAATAACAATACTAATTATACATGTTAACCCACCTCCTAAGATGATTAGTGGGTCATAAAGTGATACATAAATTGGATGACAATGCAGCTTTTACTATTACAGTGTGTTAGTTTTCTACAGCAACGGGCAATTTGATCTAACTTACTTGTTACTTAACTAATCTGACCATTAACTGCAGCGTCACAGGTGTGTCACTAGAGTACAAACCTACTTAGGATAGCCAGACTCCACGAGCTAAACCCGAGGAGCATGCCCCTGGCACTGGGCTGGTCAAGGTTAGTAATCGCTGCAGTTCCCTAAATTAATGTCCTAATCTAATTCCTACAAAACTAACTTAACCTACGTCTTATCTGGTGCTTTGTCGTAATCGGTGGTGTTGACTCCCCCCCCCCCCCTCCCCGTCCTGTACGTGGCGGTTTCCAACTATGATGGAAGTCGGCCAGTCCACGCACGGTATGGGAATGGGATCTGACTTTCCGTGATACCCCATCTGCCAATGCATTCCAAGTGTGAAATGTGTCTTCTTGTCTGACTAGTTGGTAAGTGTCGTTATTTGGAAGTCTGTCTCGGAGTGTTGTCGCGACATCATTGAAGAGAGGGCACTCGAAAACCACATGGTCGGGAGTACCCTCTGCCGCGCCACAGTCACACTCGGGGGTTGCCCTTTTCCCAAACCGACATAAATATCATAGCGTGTAGGCTTTCACGGCCGGCATCGTCAGTAGTTAAAACTTCCGGGCTCTAATAGGCAGAAGAAAAAGTTTGATAATCTACAGAGGAATAGACAGGAAACGCCGGTAATAGACAACTCCCGAACGGTTGTAAATTTGTCCGGAAAAGAATTATCGAGGGATGAAATTTCTGCTCTCTCGAAAGGAGGAAATTTCGCAATTACTCCAATGAAGGTTCCAACGGAAGATATTGTAGCTAATATAGAGGCGGGGATTCGGTTGTTACCATCACACACTGCGGATGAAGTTAGGATGGAGACAGCAAGGATATTACGTAAAGCTAAGCCACCTAGCAGTAATTTGTCCCAAGGAGAAAAGAAGGCATTACGGGAGATTAATGAGGACAGGAGTATTATTGTACTTTCCGCTGACAAGGGAAACGCTACCGTGTTGATGAAGAGTGAGGATTACCACAGGAAGATCGACGATCTTTTGGATCCTACCATTTATAGGACGCTGAACAAAGATCCTACAACAAAAGTGTTGACAGCTACTAACCAACTAATAAAAAAGTCTTCTATTCCTGCAGCAGATAAAAAAGATCTTTGTAAAACGGAAGCATTCCCTCCTAGATTATATGGGTTACCTAAGGTACATAAACCGAATGTCCCTCTTAGGCCGATTTTGAGTGCTATAGGATCCCCTACTCAAGAGTTGGCTAGATACCTTACCTCATTGCTACAACCGTTTATCGGAAAGACTGATCATCATATTAAGAACTCCATGCACTTCATCGAAAAACTGAAGGGGATTACTATAAGCCCCAGTGATATCCTTGTTAGCTTTGATGTTGTATCTCTGTTTACTATGGTTCCGGTGAACGAAACTCTGGCTTACATATCTGACATATTTCCCACTGATATAGTAGCCTTGTTCCGGCACTGCCTATCTACGACTTATTTCCAGTATAATAATGAGTTCTATGAACAAATTGATGGAGTGGCTATGGGTAGCCCCCTAAGTCCAGTCGCTGCTAATATTTTTATGGAATTTTTTGAGCAACAGGCACTTCAGTCAGCCAGAAAAAGTCCTTTGAAGTGGTATCGGTATGTGGACGATACTTTTGTGATATGGAATCACGGAGAAGAGCAACTGAACGAATTTCTGAAGCATTTGAACAGCATTAATTCAAAAATTCAATTTACCATGGAGACAGAGAGTAATGGACAGATTAATTTTCTGGACGTTTCAGTAATTAAACGAGCAGATGGTACTCTTGGTCACAAAGTATACAGAAAAGATACGCATACCGACCGTTATCTTCATAAGAGTTCAAATCATCATCCCAGGCAGAAGAGAGGTGTCATCAAAACACTGGTGGACAGGGCCAATAGAATTTGTGAGCCAGCGTATTTACAAGAGGAACTAAATCATTTGCGGACAGTCTTTCGGAAAAATGGATATACTGATAAGGAGATAGATCGTGCACTCCACCCTAGAAAGAAAATGTCCGAAAACATGCAAAAACAACAACCTTCAGCAGGGAAAGTTTTTCTTCCTTACATCCATAATATTACGGACCGTATCGGAAAAGTGCTAGCCAAGTTTAGAATTGAAACAATCTACAGACCAACTAAGAAGATTAGTGAATGTTTAAGATCGGCGAAGGATGCACGACACCCTTTAGCTACTCCGGGTGTTTACAAAATTCCGTGTAGTTGTGGGAAGGTTTACATTGGAACAACTAAAAGAAGTATCAATACTCGCCTGACTGAACACAAGAGGAACTGCCGATTGGGACACACGGATAAGTCAGCTGTAGCAGAACATGTTTTCGAAGACGGAGACCATGAGATAAAATTTAGCGAGACAAGCGTGCTAGCTAAGACATCGCATTATCATGCACGTATGTATAGAGAGGCGATAGAGATTTTTAAACACCACAATAATTTTAACAAGAAAGAAGAAGGTTTGAAGTTAGATAAAATATGGCGATCAACCTTGCATCAAAGATGTGACAATCGATTACCTTCGATCGAGAGTAATGACGCCAGTCAGAGATAGTTTTACTGTTGACATCACGTGACGAGTGGTGGTGCCCTCTACCCGCTCTATATATACAGGACCTCCGCGGCTTGGTAGCCGGTCGTAGACTCGCCTCGGAAGATGTTGTCCGCAGCTGGCAACGAAACGTCAGGGAGAAGAAGTTCTACTGTTCGACCACGGCCTCTCAGCCCGGAAGTTTTAACTACTGACGACATAAATATGTCGGATAGGGTCCATGGCCAGTGAGAAAGTGAATGAGTCCTCGTGTAGGTGCGAAATATTTCATGCCCCCACGCTCTTTTACATCTGGTAAAAACTGGAGGGTCCTTCTCCCAGTTTCTTCTTCCTCCCAAACCCTCTGCCAAAGTTCCTCCACTCTGTTTCGTATTTCCCTCTTATCCTCCACCCTTACACCCATGATCTCTATTATTTTCGCCATATTCCCGTTTTTGGCCCAGTACCACGCCGCTTGTTCACATATCTTGATGTCTAACGGGCAGAGCCCCATTATGACAGAGCTCATCCCCCCACCCCGGAGATGTTCTGTAGGCCCCCACAGATCTCAAAATCATGCTTCTCTGGACCCTTTTCACTGTCATGGCGGGCACGACCCTCGTGAGCATGTGCGCCCAGACTCCTGAGCCGTAACCCACTGCTGAAGTTAGAATACTGTTGAAATAGAGTTTTATGAGATGAGGAGGAAGACGAAATCTTTTATGTCCAATGGAGATGAGGTTGTTTAGTAATTGGAGAGCTCTCTGAGTTACGGTGTCTGTGTGTTTCCCGAAGTTCCATCTCTCGTCAATTATGACTCCCAAGTATCGCGTCTCCCGTCGCCGAAGAACTGGTGAGCCATCGAATCTAACAGTAGGATTCCTGATTAACTGTGCTTTTAGAAGCAGGTATGTAGACTTAGTCGGAGATATTGTCATTCTTGTAATTTGGCACAATCGGTGCAGTTTCTCTATGGCCCTTTCGATCTTTGGTTCTATGTCTTCTAGACTGCGACCGCCGACCAACAGGAGGAGGTCATCCGCGTAGGCTATCACCTCTAGCACTTCTTCACTTAGCTGTAGGTTGTCTAATAACGGTTCCATATGGATGTACCAGAAAAGGGGTCTCAAAACGGAGCCTTGGGGGATACCCTTTGGTGATTGCTCTCCCAACTCTCCCGTTAGGGGATGATAGCCATACCTCCCTATCCTTACAATAGCTCCACAGACACCCATATAGCGGCCCTTGACACTCTTTCTCCCGCAGACAGGAGAAGAGCGAAGGCCACCACAGGTTGTCGAAGGCGCCACTGATATCCACTATGATGCCAACTACGTACTTATGCGGTGTTGAGCCACAGACCTCAGTCAGTCGCCAGAGCGATAGCATCAGATGCCGACCGCCCCGGCCTGAAGCCGAACTGCCTGCCGATCATCCCGCACAGCACCCGGTGAGCCGTCAATCTGTCAGCCAATAGTTTTTCTAATAGCTTCCCGAACAGGTCCAATAGGCAAATCGGCCTGTATCACTTAACTTCGGCCGGGTCTTTCTCAGGTCCCTTTTTGATTCGGCCGACCATGGTGACGGTGAGGCCGCCATGGCCTTCCTGTATTTGCAATACATTACATTTGTCTATGTTAAGGGTCAGTTGCCACTCCTTGCACCAAGTGCCTATCCGCTACAATTTTCTAATGCTGCAACTTCTCTGTATACTACAGCATCGTCGGTGAAAAAGCCACATGGAACTTCCGACACTATCTACTACGTCATTTATATATATTGTGAAAGCTACACATGCTACCTTACGGCATGTCGCAGGGGTACCTCTGGTACCTCGATCATTTTCCTCCTCCCCTGTTCCATTCGCGAATGCAGCGTAGAAAGAACGACTGTCGATAAACCTCCATATGAGCTCAAATTTCCCAGATTTTCTCGTCGTGGTCATTTCGAGACACACTAGTGGGAAGAACCAATATGTTACCCAGCTCTTACTCGGACGTAAGTTCACGGAATCTCAAAGGTAACCCTTTCCGTGAAACGAAACGCCTCTCTTGTAGCGACTGACACTAGAGTTTCTTGATCGTCTCCGTAAAGCCTTGCGCCTACTAAACGGTCCCGTGACGAAAGGTGCCGCTCTTCGTCGGATCTCTTCTGTTAATCCAACATGAATCCTAGGCTGATGAGCAATAATCATGAATCGTTCGAACAAGTATTTTGCAAGCCACTTCATTCGTGGATGAACTACTTTTCCGTAATAATCGTCCAAAGAATGTCAATAACACATGTTTTATGTGGTCATTCTACTTCAGGTCGCTCCGGATGATAACTTCTAGTTACTTTACGCCAATTACCGTTTCCAGTTATTTCTCGTTAATAGTGTAATGCTACAGTAGTGGGTTTCTACGCCTATATATGCGCACCAAGTACCCCACCCCCACTGTCGACTGCCATTCCAATCACCAATCCTCCGTAGTTGTTCCTGCATTTAGCTAGTCTTCTCACGTTCCACTCTTGCTGTAGACAACAGTGTCGCCTGTAAAACCCTCTTGGAGCTTCCGATGTAATTCAGTAGACCATTTATAAACGGTGTCTCAAAAGTTTAGGGTCATAGGTTATAGAGGGTCCACAATCGATTACTTTGAGATAGGGAATCAATGGTCGGAAATGCATATTTATTTTGTTATGGACACACACAGCGTACACCGCATAACAACAAAGTACCTCATAGTGATTGTTCAAAGAGACGACCGCCATTCTCAATCCATGCATGGCAATGGCGCATGAAGTTCTGCCGCACTCTCTCAAAGATCCCAGGTGTCTGTTGTATCAGGACACAGGCAGCTTGGACCCGAGCAAGCAGGTGATCATCAGTTTCCACGATTTGATTTAATCCCAGAGGAAAAAGTCCTGGCCATGGGACAGGACCTCCCTTTCAAATTTCCAATCCAACCTTGAGGGTATGTGTTGTTCTGGTGCACCGTCGTCTTGAAACCATATCCTTTCGTGGACAACCAGGGGTGCAGTCTCCACCACGAAATGGGCAGCACATGTCCCTTGGGGTGTTCCAGAAATTACCTTTACACCTGTCGACTTCGTCCTGTTGATAATAATGTATTGAGGTCCACCTTCTAGGAAGTTCTGAATCCAGTCACAGATCTGGTTCGATACTCGGTAATCTTGTTCACTGAACGACAGGGCAGAACTGTACTCAACGCCTTCCAGAAATCAAAGAATACAGTATCAGGCTGGGTGCCTTTGTCTGCAGCGCTCTGGATTTCATGGACGAAAAGAACAACGAGCTCTGTTTCCCAATATCTCTGTTTATGGAATCCATTTTGGACTTTACAGAGCTTTTCGATCTCCAGAAACGTCATGATGCGTCAGAACATGTTTCATAATTCTACAACAGACTGACGTCAGCATAAGAGTCATTTATTCGCATCAGTTCGACGATCTTTCACGAAAACAGGAATGATCTGTGCTTTTTTTTTTCAATTTCATGAAAGCAGGAATGACCTGTGCTTTCTTCCCATCACTTGGTACTCACCGTTTTTCCAGCGACTTACGATACATTACTAATGGAGAGGGGAGCGCGTTCTATTGCATTATGTCTGCAGAATCTTACATGTATCTCATCCAGTCCAGATGCTTTCTCACGATTTAGTTAATTTTTTTTATTCCGCGATTGTGTATCTCAACATCCGCCATTTTGCCGTTCGTGTGATAGTTGAGGAGAAGTACGATATTCTGAGTGAATTGATTGCGGAATACTGAATTCAGCATTTCGGCATTCTCTCTGTTGTCTTCCGTATAGGTGCTATTATGGTCACTGAGCAACTGAATAGACGTTTTCGTTCCGCTTGCTGACTCCAGTAAGACCGTAACTTATTCAAATTTTTTTGTCAGGTCTGTTGGCAAAATTTTACTTTGAATTCATTTACCGCTTCTCGAATTGCTCTCCCTGCGCGCATTTTGGCTTCGTTCACATTTTGTTTATCAATCAGACTTCTAATTAAACCTGCATTTTTTTTCTTTTGAACTATCTAACTCGGCTATTGTACCATGACGTGGTACCTTGCTTGGCACATGCTTGTCTAAGACATACTGAACATCGCGTCTCAATTTCATACATGATTGCTCCACATTTTCCTTCGTCTACAAACTTCGATGCTGACTCCACGGATACTTTGCAATTTTTTTCCTATCGCTCTTGCTAAGTAAAAATATTTTCCACCTTTCTTAAAATTCACTGTAACAACTGTAGTCAACGATGGTGTATCAGCCTTTTGATCACTGACGCTCACCTTTACATAAACTGATCCGAAAACTTACTGTCTGTTGGTTAATAGGTCTAAAACATTACCATCATGAGTCGGTTCTCTATCTCCTAGAAGTAACTTTCAGAAAAAGACATGCAGAACAAGCTCACTTTAATTCCTTTCTCTAGCACCAGCTTTAATCGCATGACTCTCCTATTATATAGCTAGCAAATTGAAGTCTCCCCCCTAGTGAACTATCGTAACAAGAAACGTGATTCATCCGACCAAGTGAAGGTTTCCATCATAGTCCAACATCGACGATCCCGTGCCCACTGAAACCTTAACACTGGGTCGACCTGGTAACATGTAGGGGTCGTAGTCTGCTGCGGAGCCCCATGTTCAATAACGTGCGGTAAACGGTAAGTTCTGACACAATTGTGCCCACAAAAGCATTACACTCCCTCGTCAGATCTGTCACAAATCGCCGCCTACACTGCTTCACAGAGCGGGCAAGCTCCGACCTCCACGTTCTGTTATGAACGTCCAACAATTTGTCGGGCACTCGTCATTTAACCGTCCTTCAAACACTTTCTATGGGCGTTCAATGACAGTAACACGCCTACAGCCGACCACTTTTGGCCAAGAGACGCTTATTCCCAGGCGCCGGTCCGCAATCTGCCCGTTGTCTAAGTCGCTAGAGTCACTAGAGTACCCATTTGCCGCCTGTATTGTTGTTAGAATATCTCCCATTTCTCTCCGCTCCGGTTAAATACCTTCCTTGACGCGTCACGTGCCTGTAACGTCACCAGGCGACATTCGATCTCGCAGTGGGCAGTGGTCAAAACGTTTTGGCGCAACTGTGCAGTTCTAAGAAGCTCTAGGAACAGAGCGTACGTGACAAATACTAGTTGTGCTATGCGTTGTAATCTAAATCAAACTGTACCTCCTTTTCTTCCAGTAATTGGTCACACAGCGTACTTACGAAATGCGTAACATCTATGCAAAAATAATTTACGTCAGCCATCAACTCACCAACTGGATGATGAAATACGTGTATAAGAGGCATCCAAATGAAAACGAGACAGATGGGGGAAAAAATAAGTAAACTGTTTATTATTTGAAATATGTTAATATACATGTATCCCACTGCGAGACAAAACGGCCAGTGCCTACGTGCAAAAACGTTTGCAGGTGCCTATGCAACCACGATTGTACCCAGTGTCCAACTCTTCGTCTGAAGCATATCGATGCCACGAATGTCTTTCTTCAGGGCTCCAAAAATATGGAAATCGCACGGGGAGGGATCGGCACTGTATGGAGGATGTGTAAGGGTACCCCAGTGAAACTTCCAGAATGTAGTCGAAACAACCTTAGCAACGTGTTTACAGAGTCGGCACTTGTGACACACTGAAATCTGATTACTTTGCATTCATTCCTTGATGTCATGGTATAATTTTATTGGTAACTGAATTCACGCGCAAAGATTCTTCCAGCCCAAAATCAGCCCACAGGACCACGTACAGCAATAATTTGTGTACCTCCTGTTGGCCTCTGTCTAACAGGCTTTGGATCCATACAGTGATCGTGCAGTAAGCTTATGATATTTGTAACTGAAAACATTAACACCACCCATGCATGTATAGAAACAGAGTAATGATCTTTGGGTTGTGAGCACATTCTTAACTGCTGTACGAAAATGTTAATGACATAAATTTTCAAGCGATTTGAAAGAGAGTAGAGGGCCGTTAGTGAAAGACTGCACATTTTTCAAATCAAGTTGAGGGCTTTGATGGAGGCAAATTTCTCCTAATTCCTGCAGGGAATCTTTACATCTATTAACCTGTTGTAAAGAGGATACAGGATTGTTTACCCGATCTACTCTGCCTGACCTGGGTTTCTTCAAATCATTCCAAGTGAATGCCAGGATGATTCTTACTAACAGGCAATGGCCAAAATCTTCCCTTTTCATTGCCCCTTTTCGTGACTTCTAAATAAGGTAAATCCTAAGACTCTGTTTATATTATTATTGTTATTGCCTTCAGTATTGTTTCCATTCAGACATTTATAGTCCGATGTTTTGGGTTGGGTATCGAAGACTGAATGTACAGACTTGTAGTCTGATACATACCCACTAACCCTCTATTATTAATACTAATGCCATACAGATAAATAGTCATTTTGAGGAAAAATGGAAAAAATGAAAGTACAATGGACCACAAGTTATCCATAATCCATTAACAAGACATGTGCCGCAGGACACAGCTTGTAAGTTCAACAACATGGCAGAATATGTAAGACCGTTCTAGTGGAGGAGTAAACTCAATTGGGAGATGGAGTACAGATCCGAAACCAGGCTACAACCTTCTGTGAGAGACTTGAAGGCACACTCAGCTGTTTCATAAGACTCTGTAACAGACTATTATTTGACCAGTGTTTACTATAGCCAATGTGGTAAATTTTTTTACAAAGATGCCATATTGTTTAATCATTATACAATTCCGGATTACTATTCAGAGTAATTTTATAATGCAATATACATAAAAAGGACATCAGAAGACTAGATAGATAGGTAAGGTACCTCTAGCAAGGTGTGTGTCAACCAACATGACATAGTAACTAAACAAATACACAGTCCAAAGAATATATCCCCCGACTACACACAGTTATTCAAAAGAATATACTTCATGGTTAACCCTCCACAGCCGCACCACTGTACCTGGCTTATTTTAACAGTCCATCGTTTCTGGTCAGCTTCTCAGAATATTGGCATCACCTATTCACTGCAACAATACTCTTTTTGCCTCCTGACCAACCCAATTTTGCAGGTACTTCTCTGCCCACAAACAAAATAGTTGGTATGTGCCTGGCTGTTGTAAAGGTGCATTGCATGACCAATGGACAGTTAACAAGTCACACTATGGACGTGGATGTTGCACTCCACTAATCTAATATGGATAAAATGTAAACTAATCTGTTCGTGGTTGATGCAAGCAGTCCTCAGCAGTCCTATGAAAGGTATATTTGTAGCAAACTTAGAGAAACACACACACACACACACACACACACACACACACACACACACACACACACACAGGAGGGGAGGGGGGGGGGGGGTGACAACTGCTGATCTAATGGATCATTTCAGCAAAATATACAGCCTGATTACTTTTGTTCTCGACATGGAGAGCATGAGGTTGACAATTACTGAACTGGCTGTTATGGACGTGTCCAAAAGAACAGATACCTGTTTGATCCAACAGCCATTATGAATTAAGACACAAAGGAATTACACACACTGGCTGTGAGTGGTAATTGGTTGAAGTCAATAAGGAAAATTGAAAATTTGTGCCGGATTGGGATTCGAACATCCGAGTCTCCTGCTTACTAAGCACACACTCTGATCACTAAGCCATCAGGACTCAGTTGCCATTGCAACTGCACAGACTACTATAACATGCCTCCCATCAGACCCAAATTCTCATCTTATCCACACATTACTAATGTAGTGACAGGAGGCGTACTACAGTAGTCTATGCAGCTGCAATGACTGGTGTGTGCAGATGGCCTAGTGGTGAGAGCACCTGCCTAGTAAGCAGGAGACCCGGGTTTGAATAACCGTCCAGCACAAATTATCAACGTTCCCCATTGATTTCAATCAATGCCCACTTGCAGCCAATGTCTGTAAACCCTTTGTATCTTAATGTTTCTCAAAATACAACAGGATTTTTTGGGATACTGTTTCACATTATAGTCTGGTTGCGAGTTGGCAAAATGAAAAAAATGTGACTGGAGGAAAACTGCCTGTGGTGATCTGCAACATGACCTGAGGTCTCAGTTAGGTTGAAATATTAGGGTGTGGTTGAGTTGGCAAGAAAACTGGTTGTAGTGACGGACTGATCTGTAGCTTGGATTAAGAGTTGGCGAAGTCAAAAGAATGGAACTAGAGGAAAACTGTCAGCAGTGATGGAATGATCTTTAGTGCAGACTAATGATCATTTCAAAAACTTCGTGGGGTATTTTCAAAATGTTCCAATATCTGAGGTGGTGGTTAGGAATGAACCTACATACACCGCAAAGTAATTTCATACACTCGACATCATAACAATGTTTTCAAATGTTATTTTCTCATTGGCTCCACCATCTTGCCTAATCACTCAACACCTGATTCATCATGTTTACTTCCAATAGCCACCATGCAAACAGTTACCAGTTTCAGCATACAACGGAAAAGCTACGCTACACTTTAAACTATGCCACTATCAAATGCCGAATGGTTATCCTTCTTCTTCAAATGTTTGGAGGATAACATCAATTAACTGTACACTAGTCATCAACTGTCGAACGGACAGTGACACATAAACCTAATATTCATATTTTTTTTTTTTAGAAACTCTCAACTGTAAATATTCTTCAGTGGGTCATAACATGTGCGAACACTTGCACACCAATTACGTAGCAATTATAATGACAAGGAACCAACAATGACATATACAGTGTTACATAATGACTCTTTACGGCTCACACTAATGTACATTACAAGTGAAACAAGAGGGTTTTCTGTGAGATTTGGTGTAGTCAGTCACATGTTCCATAGACCATTTGAATGATTCATTTATTAAAATAACATGGAACGAGTTAGTTTATAGTATATGTACACAGAATTTGTGTTCACATTAATAAAAACATTATTATTTTTAATCCTACTCATGCAACTACACTTATATATATATATATATATATACTATGTGATCAAAAGTATCCAGGCACCCCGAAAAACATATTTTTTCATATTAGGCACATTGTGCTGCCACCTATTGCCAGGTACTCCATATCAGCAACTACAGTATTCACTAGACATTGTGAGAGAGCAGAATGGGGTGCTCTATGGAACTCATGGACTTCAAATGCGGTCAGGTGATTGGGTGGAACTTGTGTAATACACTTGTACACGAGATTTCCACACTCCTAAACATCCCTAGGTCCACTGTTTCCGATGTGATAGTGAAGTGGAAACAGGAAGGGACACGTACAGCACAAAAGTGCATAGCCAACCTCATCTGATGACTGACAGAGACCACTGACAGTTGAAGGGGGTTGTAATATGTAATAGGCAAATATCAATCCAGATCATCACACTTGAATTCCATACTGCATCAGGATCCCCTGCAAGTACTATAACAGTTAGGCGACAGGTGAGAAAACATGGATTTCATGGTCGAGCAGCTGCTCATAAGCCACACATCACGCCGCTAAATGCCAAAAAATGCCTTGTTTGGTGTAAGGAGTGTAAACACTGGATGATTGAACAGTGAGAAAACGTCGTTTGGTGTGACAAGTCACGGTACACAATGTGGCGAATCGATGGCAGGGTGTGGGTATGGCGAATGCCCGGTGAACGTCATCTGCCAGTGTGTGTAGTGACAACAATAAAATTCGGAGGCGGCTGTGTTATGGTGTAGTCGAGCTTTTCATGGATGGGGCTTACACCCCTTATTGTTTTTCATGACACTATCACAGCACAGGCGTACACTGATGCTTTAAGCATCTTCTTGCTTCCCACTGTTGAAGAGTAATTCAGGGATGGCGATTGTATCTTTCAACAAGATCTAGCACCTGTTCATAATGCGCAGCCTGTGGTGGAGTGGTTACACAACAATAACATCCCTGTAATGGGCTGGCCTGCACAGAATCCTGACCTGAATCCTATAGAACACCTGTGGGATGTTTTGGAATGCCAACTTCACGCCAGGCTTCACCAACCGACATTGATACCTCTCCTCAGTGCAGCACTCTGTGAAGAATGGGCTGCAACTCCCCAAGAAATCTTTCAGCATCTGAATGAACATATGCCTGTGAGAGTGGAAGCTGTCATCCTGATGAAAGACGTCATGAACTTGTAAGTCATTTTCAGCCAGGTGTCCAGATACTTTTGATCACATTGAGTGAGTGAGTGTGTTTTTTAAGTGAATATTCATCAGTGGAATAGAAGCAGCAGAAATGATTTTAATTGGACATTTTATGTTATTGGGCAAATGATCAAAAATGTTTGTTGCTGCATATTGAACTCCTTTCCGAGCCATTGACAGTTTTAACAATGGGTAATGAAGGTAATTTTTCCCTCTTGTGTTGTTAGTATGTACATCACTGTTGTTCTCAAACTGTGGTGGATACATCAAATGTTAGTACGACCGTATTTGTTGAACTGAAATGGATGTAATGTGTACGGTTTTTTTCCAAAATTTATGGAGAGACCACTTAACAATTTTTTGGAAAATATCATTTACCATCTCTTCTGCTGCTTTTTCTCTAATGAGATCTAAAGTAATAGCAAATATACATTTATACCCCGTCTTTGAGTTTTCGAGGGTGCAGATGTGAATGTATCCAACAAATTGGAGGGTCTCTGAGTAAAAATTTGGATTACAGAAAGTTTTTGTCACTCCAAAGACAACAGGCCTGGGTAGGCCCACAGGTTGGTAATTATCTCAACATATGACATGTTTTCCTAATACTTTTTTGTTCTGCAAAACACTTCACCTATGTGCCACGAGCTCACTAAAAAGTTTCAAACAATTTTAAAGAAAAATAAAAACTGAATGAAGTAAATGCCAAATTACTGGGACTATAAAATACACCACAAGTTGAAGTCCTCGAAACTTCCCTGCTGCTGATAAACACTTGAATTTAGAACTAACTGAGTAATAAAATATTTGCCAGTAACTGTTCCAACTAACTGAAATGTACTGTGTTACATGGATGTGAGTGACGATTGCAAATGTCTTATGAATTTTGTAAATAACACAATGTACTGCTTCAGTGATGTTTAATAGCAACGTTTACTTTATCACAACACATTACACAAGCATGTTGGCACCTTGTGATGCACATGTGTCAATTACACATTTTGTATGACTACACACATCACACATACAATCATCTTTGATAGTAAGAACTAAGAAAACAGAAGACCTAAATGTAACTCATCTGGCAGCTCAAATTCACAGAGACAACCTTTCAGCACTTAATACACAAGAGAATCAGCGCCACAACTGGATACTATATAGCAGCAAAATTCATACGATTTTTCAACAACTCTAAGCATTTGTGAAGATGGAGCATTCATAGGAAGTATTTATTTCAGTACAAAGTTAACATTCTATAGAGAGAGCCGTACATAGAACTTCACCATTTGTAAGATGGTTCCAAACCGACTTTCAGCACCCTATTTCTTCATAGATTTCCATACATGGTTGTTACACATATAGTAATTTTCTATAAGTCATAGGAATGTCTTCTGACTTTAATCATACAATGATAAACAAAATTAATTATAGAAGACTTACTACAGTGATACATGGCAATGTAGAATCCAGTGGGCCTAGTGAACAACACGAGCCATTGGTACATTCTTTGAAGTGTGACCTCATACGTTACACAGATGGCACCTTCATTGTTTTTGTTTGTCTATTCCAGTCATAGATGGTGTTTCTGTGTGTTATTTATTTTTTGTGGATGGTGAATCAGATTGTCCTGTTTACTCGCTCTATATAGGTCTAGGGGAGAGGGTTAGCGTATTTAAAATCATGATACAGCAAGGCACAAGTATGGTTATGAAATGCAGTAACAACTGAGTCATAACAGAAATTTTATATATGACTTCCATGGCTACTTTTAGCTTCCTGATGAAAATTTCTACAATTTCCCAGGTCCTTTGATTATATGGATCATAAAATACTACCACAGAGACTAAGATCATATGGCATTGAAGGCATCCCCCCAGTATGGATGGAGGCTTTCCTTGACAACAGAAAATGGAGGTTCACATTAACAGATAATGCAGTAGGAATAAGACTACATTCTGAATAAGGAAACGTTAAATAGGGTGTCTTGTTATGTTCGGTGCCTAGCGCACTGCTGTTTTTGGTCCAGCATATCGGAGGGCTCTTCAAAAACTGTGATGCTGGTGGCTGACACCAATATACTGATAAAAGGCTCAAAACACATCCACGTCACATGCATCCAGGAAAATAATGGAACAGACTTACAACTGATTCACAGTAACCAATATAATCCTTCATACTACAAAGATACATATTACACAATTCCAAGCAATCCAAATGACTTTGTGATACCAGAAATAGAGATCAATGGGAATACATTGGATGAGGTGGGTAATGGGGAATGTTTAATTGAGTTTTTGGCTTTGGCCAGTGATGTAATGTTAATGGCTGCTATTACATCACCTTTTTCTGCATATATTGACACTTTTGTTGCTAGTTGGCAAAGCAAACTAATTTGAAAGTGAATAAACAAACAAACGAAACCTGGTCATTGTGACACACCAATCTGTAGCTTAGTGTAAAAAGTATGTTGGGTCGAGAGGTAACAGTTTGGTTGTGAGCTGGCAAAGCCAATGAATGTGATCCTTGTGGTGACAAACTGATGAGTTCCTTAGCCTACCTGGGAAAAAAAAAGAAAAAAAAAAAACAGCACAACCATCATGTTATAGCCACCATACTGTTCACGGCATTTTTCATGTGATCCCTATGTCACTGGTCAAAGTCAGTGCCTTATATCATACATTCCTCTATATCTGATGGGACTCCGTGTCTGAAGTACCTAGACATCCAAATGGATAACAAATTGAATTAGGAACAGCATGCTGTTTAATTAAGCAAAAACTCAGTTTTTGGCTGCTTTACATTAGTATTCACTCTCACCGAGTTGACATGCAGACAGGATTCCTGGTATGCTGCTACTCAGTACTGTCCTGTGTCATAATCTTCTGGAACAATGCAGCAAGAAAACTGTATCAAGTTCATAACCAAAATTCTTGCAGAAGCCTATTTAGGGACCTTGGGATTCTTAAATTTCTGTGCCATCGCATATTTTACGGATGGTATTTGTGGTTAACACCACAAGAGAATTTAGAATGAACTGGGCAGTTCACAATCACAATACTAGAAGTTAAATTATTTCCATATAAATTATGAATCTCTGTCTTAGCATTTAGAATAGTGTTTTATATTTTAGTGTGAAAACTGTAACAGGTTGCAGGGAGATATCAGGAATAAACTGAAAATCAAAAGATATTCAAAAAGAATATCTGATCAACCACTACAACTTAATGGAATATTTGTATGCAAGACTTTTGCTTAACCTTAATGCTTATACTAAACATATA
Source organism: Schistocerca gregaria (assembly GCF_023897955.1). NCBI lineage: Eukaryota > Metazoa > Arthropoda > Insecta > Orthoptera > Acrididae > Schistocerca > Schistocerca gregaria. Next base: position 753,567,086 of record NC_064931.1, read on the forward strand.
TTGACTCCAGAATGAGATTTTCACTCTGCAGCGGGGTGTGCGCTGATATGAAACTTCCTGGCAGATTAAAACTGTGTGCCGGACCGAGACTCGAACTCGGGGGAGCATTGCCTTTAGCGGGCAAGTGCTCTACCATCTGAGCTACCAAAGCACGACTAATGCCCCGTATTCACTGCTTTACTTCCGCCAGTACCTCGTCTCCTACCTTCCAAACTTGATAGAAGCTGAGACTATTGACTTCATCAGTATACAGACAGCTGATAGTGCTCTGTGCACAACAAAATAAACACTTTGCTTTATGTATTAGATATAAACATCATCTGAGTAGTAGAAGAGGAGCAGTCTAGCTATTTTCTTAATAATACATATAAATAAAAAGTAACTTGCAAGCAGTTCCATTATTATCAGTAGTATGAGTAGATCAGCACTACAATTGATTCAGTGTAAGAATATCCCTGGCAGTTGCACTGGGCTGGTCATGGCAGCTTTGTAAGTATACTCCAAAAATCACATAAAGCAATTTTGTAAACATATGTACGGCAATGCCTCAGTGTTGTCACAGCTATACAACTATTGTTTTTACCTACAGGAATTACCACTACACAACTGAAAGCTGGCATCAGCATTGCTAGCTGTTAGGGATCTCCTTACGCTGACTTGACTAGTCATAGTTTGTTCTTAGTATACTTTACAGATGCCACCTGTAGTGGTTCCTTCTGCTCATTTATGTGTAATCTACCAGGAAGTTTCATATCAGCGAACACTTCACTGCAGAGTGAAAATCTCATTCTGGAAACATCCCCCAGACTGTGGCTAAGCCATGTCTCCGCAATATCCTTTCTTTCAGGTGTGCTAGTTCTGCAGGTTCGCAGGAGAGCTTCTGTAAAGTTTGGAGGGTAGGAGACAAGGTACTGGCAGAAGTAAAGTTGTGAGGACACGGTGTGAGTCATGCTTGGGTAGCTCAGTGGTAGAGCACTTGCCCGCGAAAGGTAAAGGTCCCGAGTTCGAGTCTCGGCCCGGCACACAGTTTTAATCTGCCAGGAAGTTTCATATCGGCGCACACTCTGCTGCAGAGTGAAAATCTCATTCTGAGAACTATGATAAATATTATGTTGATTTTCTAAAAATTCCAGCAGCACCTGGGGGGCTACATGAAATAGTAGTGTTTCCAACTTTTACTGTCGATTTCTGAGAAGACATAATTTCCCTAATTTTACTACCTTTAAGAAGATTATCTTGCTAAATTCGTCCCAGAGCTTTGGAAAAATTTCAATGTTAAATTATTTATTTTGAACCTTACTACACTATCATCTCTTTTTGTCAACAAATACTTCAAACAGTAAGATCAGATAATTCATTTCTCCCCCCATATGATGTTGCACTGCTCCCTGATCAGTAAACTGCATGTTCCCAACAGTACCCAGAAAACATACAACACTGCTTGAATGTTAAGACAGAGTGCCTATAGTGGAAATATATTTAAGAAATCACATCTACATCTACCATTTCTCGTCCTGGAAAGAGAGAGAGAGAGAGAGAGAGAGAGAGAGAGAGAGAGAGAGAGAGATGAAAACTTTATTACATTACAATACTTGTACTACAAGGACCCCACATAGTATGGTATCTGAGATGTGAAAAGAGGTCAAAAGCATACATTTAATAGCAGTACAGTGCAATGACATTACGAAGGACTACTGTATTACACTGCTAATGCTAACTCTGAAATAACCTAAAACATTAAACTTAAAGAGTTTCTGTGAGCTGCCCAACAAAAAATTTGTTTAATTCATTCTTAAAATCCATCACATTATACGCATGAAAATATGCTGTCAGGTTGATAAACATATGTGTACCAATATATCTGACTGCTTTCTGTGCTAATGTTATCTCCTTGAAATCTCTGAAGAGGTTGTTTTTCGTCTCAATTTTTAATCATGCATTTCACTAATATTTGAGAAGAGAGAATGTTGGTAGGCCTAATGACACGTAAAATTAATAATGATGGATTACATGTTGTGAAATAGTTATCAAAACGTTAGTTTCTTGTAGAGATCTCTGAAGGATATTCTACCATTAATACCACATATAATCAGTATAATATGTTTCTGTATTTTGAACATACTGTCTCTGTAAGTTGACTTTCCCCCAATAAACTAGTCCACAAAACACAGGGGAATGGAAATACGCAAATTAAACTCGTCTCTTCCTGATTTAATCGTCTATAGCAGTAACCACAAGGTACATCAAATCACAGCATATAATGTTAACAAGTACTATGAACAAAACAAGTGTGACAGTGCACAGTTATCACAATGCCGTTATAATTATAGGTAATCCTCATGAGACAAATACAGCAATAACGTCTCACCCATGGAAATTTTGCTTCAAAAGCGCAGATGTTTAAAGCGTACTCAATACCAACTTTAGCAACATGTTTTGGTTCTGGTACACAAATATCATAACATGTCTATAAAACCATCAAATATAAGGGCAAACAATGCAACAAATCTTTTGCATTATTTCGACTAGTAAGATGCATTTTCACTCGAGCGAAAAGAGTGTGTCACGACGAATTTCAAAATCACGGACCATATCTTTCAAGAACAAATGATAACTTGAAAATAAATTACTCTGTTAACTGTTACGATACTTACGCACTTTTAACTCCATGCTTGTAAACAGTGTTACACGCACAAACACAAAGACGGCAGTAAACAATAAACAAAAAGAAGTCAAATCATTACGCTCCACAACCCTATCCTCTCCTCTCACGGGCAACAACTACACTGTACAATATCGCAGTAGATGACAAGGAATCCAAAGATCTCCATCGTAAACGTTACCTGCCTATTCTTTGCCGTGTATAGCCGGGTACCCGACTGCAACTAAAGTGACGCCACTGAACTGGCGTAATAAGGTCTGCAGAGTCTCTGGGGAACAGCGTTTCCACATTCTGTACTCAAGAATCTAATGACATTATGGCATCAACAGACAGTAGCAACCTTACTCATATGTCATACTGAGCCTTGACTACCCCCGGATTAACAGTGCTGTGAGACGTGTGAATTAGTAGTTGACCAGGAGGCTGCTGGTTGAAATGAAACCTCATATGAGTTACTAAACTGCGGGATAGGGATATACTAGAAACGGCCTACACTTCAATAATACAGGAAAAGATAGTTTGGCTGAGCTTCTTACAGACCACGTACAGAGAAGCCACTGTCACACAAAACCTTATCCCAGTGGTTACTTGTATCAGACAAGTGTCTTTCTTTGTTTAAAGTCAGGATTCAAGGAAACAGTTGTGAAAGAAGTAAAAGTAACCGAATAATGGCGAATAATGCTTAAAACGCACACAACACTAATGTTAACTTATTTCATCAGATTGTAGCGACCTGAGGAGCGACCAATCGGTCGAGAACTAACAAATGATTAATTGTATGTGGTATACTTTTTGACTGTGTTCATTAAACTGGCAAGTACGCTCTTTTGTTGTGTAATAAGCTGTGATAAGATGTGAAATAAAGCCGATTAACAGTGTACATCCTCAACTGTGTGTGTTTATTCATTCAGAATTTTGTTTGCATTACTGCAGCAATCAAAGAATCGTACAGTGACAACGCTAAACAAGAACACAAAGTATGAGTAATACAAGGTAGGACTTCGGGTTGAAATATTGTCTAATAACTACTTTTCTGTTGTTTAGATTTGTGGATTTACGTATCAGTGTTTAACAATAAACACAAAATACAAGTAGTAAGCGGACAACACTTTATTTTGCACATATTACACAGCAGAACACGACTACGCGAGAGTACTTCAAAACAAAACATCCGAATATAACTCTAGTCAAAGAAGCTTATTTTTACCTCCATGAGAATGACGAAGGAGTGTGTCGTCGTCGGTGTAAGTGACAGTCTGTCTGGACTGAAGAATCGATACTAGATCGGCGGACCTGTTGCGTGTAGGTTCGACTATTGGTGTGGACACCTCGAAATTGGAGAGATCTAGGAGGACATATGAGATGACATGCTCTGGTGATGGGCGTGGATTGTGGTCGTGCTGGAGTATGTCGCTGAAGGAGCGGGATGACGACGGTACGGCATGTCTCTGTGTCAATGAACACAAAGATATTGTCTTCATCTATGTTGGGCAGAGTCTGGAAGGAGCGAAGTAGCGTCATGAGCACAGTGGAAGGATCCTTCGGAAAGTGTGGCTGATCGAGGAGCACGAACAGCAGGTTATCTCGCAGTTGAAGCGAGAGATCGTCGATGCGATATGCCGAATCTCACGATGGCCGAGTGGGCAGAAGAGGGTAACAGTTCCTGAGGCAGGTTAGCAGGGGCACTCAACAAGCCAGCAGTTGAGAGGGTTTCCTCGTCAAAATGGTTGAAATGCACTGCAGATGAATCACTTTCACTGAGAGGGGAAGCACATGGTATCCATTGATTGCTATTATAGGATAGGGAGTCCACACTGAATGAAGGCTCAGTGGAAGCCAAAGGGGAGGGAATAGAATCATTCAGGATCCATGCTGGTTTCACGTGGTTGAGAGACACCATATGGTGTTTGCGTTGAGAACAAATGTCGATAGTGGTCACAACACAGACAACGACCTTGCAGGGACCTGAATATGGAAGCTGAAGGGCAGGTCAAAGAGTGCATTTGATGAATATAGTTTTGTGAGTGGTTTTTGCACTAAGTGGAAAATAACGAACATTCTATAAATAACATGATATGGACTGACGAATCTAACTTAGATTTACTAAAACCTAACTAACCTAAGGACATCACATACATACATGCCCGAGGCAGGATTCGAACCAGCGATTGTAGCGGTCCCGCGGTTCCAGACTGCAGCGGCTTTAACCGCTTGACCACCACGGCCAGTGACGTACAAATACATAAGTACAGTATCCATATTAAGAAAAATGATCCAGGACTGTTTCTGTATGGCGCGTGCAGCTGTTTCTCATGTCTACAACCAGTATATTCAGAATGTGAGGGTATTTTCAGCCTCCACAACAACCATTATTGCTCAGAACACAACCTCCATGTTATGTGTGAATGTGGCTTTCAGGCACACTTTGGCATAAACCTTTTGGCTGGACCCGTGGAAGGAAGTTGAATGTGCCCCCGTATCGTGCATTTCTTTGTAATACTTTGCCTGACTCATTAGATAACATTGTACTTGGTGTTCGGCGACAGCTATGGTTTCAGCGTGATGATGCTCCACCGCATTTTGGAAAGAATGCGCGTAACTACTTAAATGAAACCTTTCCAGGGAAATGTATTGATTTTGGAGGTGCAATGTTCTGTCCTCCATGTTACCCAGGCTTTTAAACACTAGATTTTTATTTTTGGGGACACTTACAGGAAGAAGTTTATGGTACACCATTAATGGACGTACATGACCTAATAGCTCACATGCAAGCCGTTTCCAGCAATGGTGGTTGCGTGTGTCTTGTGTAGGATCCCGCAAAGTATGGTCGAGCGAGTGGCGAAGTGTTTGCAAATGCAAGGTGGTCACTTTGAACTTCTTTTCTAAAGTTAACGTCACTCATACATGTACATACCGGCTCAGAGAAGCTAAGTCTGGCTGTCAACGACACAGAATGGAATTATTGTGCAATCTAGTAAGGTCTGCCTATTTCTTTATATCTCACTGGACGCAGATGATGTATTTGTACACACTATTATTTTATATTGGCTTTATTTGTGTAATGGACGAAATGAAGTGTTTGTAAGAAGTTCATGTTATGTCTTAATGTTTGAATAAAGGTAACAGTAACAGAAGGAAATACACAAGATACCACATTGTGGGGGTGTAAATTGGATGCAGTTTAATGCTTTAACGGAAAAAAAGTTTGGCTCGAATGCGATGTCATACTTTGATGAATCTGCATATCTATTCCGCCATGGCACTACTTCATATCACTGAGTTAATGGGACTCCTCTGGCACAGCACAGAGTTCATAATACCTGCTCTTGGCCATGTTGCACGCAGTTAGAGCATTGCCAGGGCCTCATTTTTGAATGGCACATCTGTTAAACCTACTGGGTTTTGCTAGACACATTTTTTCTTGAATTGGGATGAGGATCACATGCCAACCATCAAGTGCAGCATTTCTTCTTCACTCCATAAATTGTTTGTGAAGAAAATGATCAAAAATACTATTAAAATGTAAATATTGAGTATAGAAAGAACAAACCAATCTGAACGAATTTCAATATTGTATAAAAGAGTAACAAGTGTAGCTAGAAATTGACACAAAAAGGTGGGGAGGACGGTATTAGCCGTTCTCCTCTCTTGTAATTTTAGTGTACATAAACGCACCTGATAGTAATGTACATTAGATATCAAAAAGAAATGTAAGAAATAGCTTTGCAATTTATTTTTAGTAAACTAACACATATAAGTCATCAAAAATATTAATTAGATATTACATTTGTAAATACGATTGAAACTAGTTATAAAGGATGAGAAGTGGAAGAGAGAACTTGAATCTTTTTCATACAGGAGGAGGGGTTTTCTGTCATTTTAGTGTGCTTCCATTGACTGGGAGGTAGGATGTGTTTCCCACCAGTTTTATATCACACAATACCAGATGACTGGTATGGACATGTCATTACCTTAAGTATAACTAGTTCTATTGCCTAAGGTAGTTCTCCTGGATGATCGTGAACAATTGCCGGTGTTTCCTGGTGGGAGGGCCGAGGTGAGTAATCTTGAATATAACTACAAATGGAGGGTAGTGGTGAGTGATCTTGAATATAACTCCACAAGTCTTTAGCCTGACACTGGAAGAACCCTTGAGATAAGATCGTAATATCGTCCCATATGACCCCTGATAACATTTTTTTTTTTTTCTGGCAGAGCTCGCGTTTTCACGCTGTGCCTAGATGTACAGTTTTTCATTCATCAGTTTCAGAATCATATCATGGAGTGGAAGAAGTATCTTGGCTGTAGCAGCTGGCCTCTGAGCGTTTGACTGAAGTATAATGAGGTAGAAAAGAGTGCGATATTGTTTAATGCTGTTACGTATTTTTCATTTGTTGGAACTTGAAATTTCCGCACTCACTGGCGGCGAGTTCCTGTTCTGACAGCAAGACAACCCAGTTTCAGATGGCTCTTGGAGAACATACTTCTTCCAGGCTGTTGTGGAGTAAACAGTTTCGTTTTAGCCCTTCATAAAGTAAAGACTTCATGCTATGTCGGGAGAGATGACTGATAAGATGAGCCTTAATACTTCTGGGCGTCTGTACTTAAGCATTAAGCACAAACAGAGTTCTGAAATAACATATTCCAGACGTTGCCACCGACAGCACCTTTATTTATGCGCTACCCAGTTGATGAGATGACACATCATCATGGCCACTGCAGCAGTTTAGTAACTAATTTAACTCACACTCTTCAGGAGCCGAATGCACGAGCTTAAAGACATACAGCCAGTTTCTTGCTTTCAATGCAATTTTTGGCAACCTTATGGTGTTTGCTTCTATCTTCATGTGTACTTGCTACATCTTATTAACATCTTATTCAGTCACTGGCCATATCTATGAACTAATAACGTAACTGTATTGTATCCTCTGTAACCACCTATACCAACGTTATACTTTCAGTTGTAGTCCCTTGTTCGATTATTAATGCTTTCTTTTTAAGATTTCACTGTGTAACTTTCACATTCAAAGTCAATAAATCTATTTGTTATAGTGTCTATTTATTTCCATTTATAACTAGAAGATCCCACCTCCCATTAATATGTGGGTGGAGTGGTACCAATTTGTTCCATGCTTACGTGGGCCACCCCTATTAACACTCCTTTAAAGAAAATGTTTTGCGTTGTGAGACAGTACCCTTGTTTTCAGTTAATTTGGAGTGGTTCCTCATTCTGTTATGCATCCTAGGGGTATGCTCCAACCACAACTGACACCCCACGTAAGATTTTGCCGATACTGGCAGGATTAATTTCAGAAATCCCGCGATCTTGTGATTCTCGTAGTAAAATTTACTTTCAATTAATTTTAATCAAAGTAGTAGGACTAACACTCAACAATAAGTGAACCTCATAAAATCTAAACTAATATTAAATCAATGCACTTTTACTAATTTGAACTTTTTCCTAGCAAACAAAGAAAGGTTGGTGTGAAATAATCTATCATTGTCCAGAGTCTAATTTTTGAAAATTTGGAGCAAATATTTTTTTGTTTTATATGCATGGTTAGGAATTTCGTTATATTTTGTGTTGACTAAGGCAGGATTTTGGTTATTTGGGGAAAAGTGTGTGCTTTCTACATCAATATTTTCTAACACCAAGGTTAACCCACGCTTGTGCACGCAGTTTAGAAATAATGACATCTGTAGATTGCGAGGAAATGAGTAATTCTGTTCGCGAACTAGACATGGAGATCAAACATGGCAGTTTGCATAGTTCTGAGGTAATGGGAAGTGGAGATAGTAATATTGACGAATCATTAACGACAAACCGGGGATCAGACAATCTACAGAACAATGTAGAAGAAGCAGAAGCACAGGCATTAGGTGAAGAGAATATGGCAATGTCTCAGGCAACAGAAGATTCGGTAGCTGCTGGTCACACAAACCTGACACAGAACGTTGCAGTTCATGCTACACATCCACCTCTACCACCAGAAGTGGAAGCAAATGCTTCGTGAAAACTTCCAAGCGATAGGTGACTGCTTCAAAAGAACAGACAAAAAGATGGAGGAAAATTTTAATAAATCACAGTAGGAAAATGAGAGGCGTTTCAATAACATTGCAGATTAGTTTCATGGTGATCATCTTAAGTGATTTGGCGGTCATGCACAAGTGTGTAATGAACAGATGAAAAAAGTATACGAAAAAATGGGGCAAGAAGTCAAGAAATCAGAAGTGAGGATGAAACAAGTAATTGATGATCAGGTTAGCAACTGTGCAAATAAATTAAGTGCAGAAACTCAGGAGGTGAAGAAAACGTGTGTTGAATTACAGAAGGACATAGATAACATTAAATAATGAAAGGATGTAGTCACAGACGATATTTCCCAAGTAAAGAAACAAGTGTATCTGGTATCACGAATTTGGATAGGACAGTTCCTATTGATTTAAAAGATCAGTGGTTTTGACATCACGAGTTTGAATAGGACAGTTCCTGTTGATTTAAAAGATCGGGGATAGGACAGTTCCTGTTGATTTAAAAGATCAGGAAGAGATAAAAGTACTATTTCAATCCAAGAAGCTTCAGGCAGGTATTAACAATCGGAATCGGGAAGCGCTGTTCGAGTTATTTAAGCAGAGTCAACGAAACAATGGTTTACCAACAGTATGCCAATCGGGTAAACATTATTGAGGGAGGCAGAAAGAAGAACAAAAATTGCACGAATTAACTGACAGGCATTGTCTCGTTACCAGTGAACCAGTGCCATCTCCAGTTTACATGGAATTATCGGTAATTATAAGTATCAATTTTCGGGACTTGGAAGAGGATGAAATACGAAAGCATTTTGTCTCAGTCCAAAAATACGTGGTGTTTCCTGATAGATCGACAATCTGCATCCCAAAATTTGGATCGAGCAGCTCCAAAAAGTTCTGCCCAGATCCTGTTGCGCAAGTTGCAAGGCCAACTTTATCTGTGCATACTTATGCGAAGATGCAGCCGCGGTTGTGTACGTGATTGCGCTGAAGTGCTAGACGTTTGAAGAATTTAACGATGCGTCTCTGGACGAATTGTGGGCAAAGGAATAACAGGAATGTGTAAAACTAGGCATTTAAATGATATAAAGTTACATGATCTCACAATTTCGAAGTGCGACCCAATACTTCAATGAAATGGTTAAGAGAAATCGATTGTTGGACACCCCTTTTGAGGCGAGGAACTCATACAGGTCTGCCAAAGGGAAGTGCCAATGCGAGCTCAAAGAGACATTGTATTACCTGGTGATGTTATGGACGACGCAGGCGCATTCTTTTGACGAACTTGGCTACAGCTGTGAAAACGAGGTCAGAGAACCAGCGGACTTCGTGCTAACACACTACATGGGCCACCGAATGAAGGCTGGTGAGAAAGACGAACATCCCGAAAAATCGAAACAAATGGAATAGAAATAATCAACGCGATTCGCGGGCAGAACCAAATCGTACTGACAATAGAAGAGAGCATAGAGGACTGATGATCAACGGCAAAAGGGTGCAGAAATTGTTGAATTCAGAGACCGAGGTCGACATGCAATGAAAGATCTAACAGAGACCCAAAGAGGGCAGATTTTGGGGCCCTAATTAACTGGAGCAACAGTAACCAAGACAGCCAACTTATTGAATGTTTCAAGAGATACTGTTTCAACATTTATGACAGCCTACACAAAACATTAAAAGACATCACCTTGTAAACGTAATAGTGGGTGCAAATCAAAACTAAATGACGAACTGTGTCAAAACAACACAAAAGTACGATGGCTAAAGTGACTGCAGAGCTGAATAGTCATCTCCGAGACCCATATTTATAAACACTGTCTGCCGAGAAGTACATGAAGCGAATATTCATGGACAAGCTGCTATACTGAAACCATTAGTGATGACAAATAACGCAAAGAAGCGTACAACATGGTGACAGTATCTTAAATTCTGGATGGCTGATCAGTGGAAACACATCATATGGTCCGACAAGTCAATGTTTTCGTTATTTCCAACATGGGGCCGGGTTCACGACTGGAGAACGCCAAAAGAAGACTATAATCCTAATTTCTTGATTCCAACGGTTATGCATGGAAGTGGAAGTGTAGTGATGTGGAGACCCATGTTATGGTCTTCTTGTGGTCCCATCACTACTCTTAAAGGCAGTGTTACAGCGAACGATTATGTGAACATTTTAGATGATCAGGTGTACCCCATCATTCATATGTTGTTCCCCAAAAATGATGCCATATTTCAGGACGATAATGCACCCATTCACACAGCCAGGACAGTACAATAGTGGTATGAGGAGCATGCAACTGAACTGCAGCGTCTTCTCTGGGCAGCACAGTTCCCTGACTTGAACATTATCGAACCCTTGTGGGCGGTATTGGAGCACAGACTCTGGAGCAGATTTCCGCCTCCCTCGTCACTACAGGAGTTAGAAGAGGTTCTGATCTAAGAGTGGCGTAACATTCCACTGGAGACTATACAATAATTATATGCCAGTATTCCAAAAAGAATTGCAGCTGTATTACAGGCATATATGGGTCCAACCTCTTATCAATAATGTTACTTAAAAACCGTCTTGATTGCAATTTTTTTTATTCATATGACCGGTTTCGGTTCATTCAGAACCATCTTCAGATCTGATATTTCAGTTACAGGAGTAACCCGTCCAAATCCAGCAATTTTCACATGCTACGTCACATACTCCTGTAACTGAAATATCAGATCTGAAGATGGTTCTGAATGAACCAAAACCGGTCATATGAATAAAAAAAAATTTGCAATCAAGACGGTTTTTAAGTAACATTATAAAATCACTGATTGCTGTTATCCCATAAGACATTATGTCTGTTTTTGCAAAATCTTATCAATAAACCATTCCCAAGTAAGTACATGTGTTCACATTTTTTTGCCTATATTTAAGTGAAACTAGTAGGAATTTGTAATAAAACCGTCATGGAGCGTCGCATTATCCACAGCTGGCTGGTAAGCGCTGCGTTGCAGCATGTAGGTTATAACAACATTTACACAAGATCTGTGGAAGAGCTGCGCTGTAAAAAACCTGCACTGAGCAGTAGTAACAGCTGAAGTAGGCAGGATGGTATCAGCACACTTGGGCAAGAACCATGTTATGAGCTACTAGATCAGGTGCTCGGTAACATTGCAACAAATGCACCCCAAAGCAGTATAAATAACCGTGAATTTTTAGTCCAGAGGTATTACCATGATTCTAGGGCTATACTAGACTATGGGTGCCCTTGGTTCCACCAGCTGCAGCCATCGGATTGATAAGTGATTCATCAGAGACAAGGGTATCGTCAGAAGTGCACCAGGGAAGTGAGATAGGACTGCTGTTGTTCTCTACATACATAAATTATTTAGCGGTGAGGGTTCGCAGAGTGAGATAGGACTGCTGTTGTTCTCTACATACATAAATTATTTAGCGGTGAGGGTGCGCAGCAATCTGTAGTTGTTTGCTGAAGATGCTGTGGTGTACAGGGAGGTGTTGAAATTGAGTGACTGTAGGAAGATGCAAGACGACATAGGCAAAATTTCTAGTGGTGTGGTGAATGGCAACTAGCTCTAAATGTGGAAAATGTAAGTTAATGCGGATGAGTAGGAAGAATAGATCCGTAATGGTCGTTTTCAATATTACTAGTGACCTGCTTGACAGAGTCAAGGCGTTTAACTGTCTGGTCGTCACACTGCAAAGCGACATAAAACGGAATGGGCATGTGAGAACTGTGATAGGGAAGGCGAATGGTCAACTTCGGTTTATTGGGAGAATTGTAGGAAAGAGTTTTTCACCTGTAAAAGAGACCGCATATAGGACGCTGGTAAATCTATTCGTGAGTACTGCTCGAGTGTTTGGGATCTGTACCAGGTCAGATTGAAGGAAGACATTGAAGCACTTCAGAGGTGGGCTGCTAGATTTGTTACCAGTAGGTTTGAACAACACATAAGTGCTATGGAGATGCTCCAGGAACCCTAATGGAATCCCTGGAGTGAAGGCAACGTTCTTTTCGAGAGACACTGGCGAGAAAATTTAGACAACTGGCAGCTGAAGCTGGCTGCCAAACGATTCTACTGCCGCCAACAAAAACAAGATTCAAGAAATTAGGGCTAATACGGAGGCATAGAGAAAGTCGTTTTTCCATTGCTGTACCTACAAGGGGAACAGCAAAGGAAATGACTAGTATTGATACAGGGTACCCTCCACCAGGCACCATAGGTGGTTTGCGGAGTATCTCAGTAGATGTAGATGTAGATGTAAGTCCACCCTATGGTATTTGGTGCATCAGCACATTAGATCTGCCGTCTGTGCCTGCCACCTCCAAAGTCCTGCCAGGGGGCAGCGGGTCATGTCCCATGGGCAGCAGTCCTCCCTCGTCACTGCTGAAAATGCAGGCTATGCATGGGTAGCCTGGGCTCGAGGATTCAGCAGCACAGGGCAGACACAGCAAGAAGAACTAACGATTCGCTGACATTGGGGTTTCTTCCTACTGACAAAATGACAGCGACTGTCCAGCCTGACGTAAGCAATGCAAGGCACCTCAGCGGGTCCTATCCGCTGATCGTCGCTGCCCACTGTGCCAGACTGTGGTGTGTTTGCCTCACGTTGACAATAATTAAGTGTTCTTCTCGAACAAACCTAAGGACACCACAAACATCCATGCCCGAGGCAGGATTCGAACCTGCTTTCATAGCGATCGCTCTGTTCCAGACTGTAACGCCTAGAACCGATCGGCCACTCCGGCCGGCTCGATATCTCAAACCAGTTATGAGATACGAGAAGTTTATGAGTGTTTCAATTTAGTTTTTTCACTGAAGCATGAGTTAGTGGCGGAAGGCTTTACAGACATTGTATTATCTCGGGATTGGGAACAGACAGCGATATCCTTTAAAGTTCAAGGAATAATTCAATATATTATCTACACTTAATACGCTGGAGCATGTAAACTAACACGCACCAAACACAAATTAACAGTGAACCGTATTTTTCACTGCAAACTGAAAATTTCTTGTAGTAGTTTATCTACTATCGAAGTATCACAATAACAATGACCATTAACGAAATAATAGGTGGTTCATCATGAAACTGAAGAATTAAACTATAAGATGCGCGAGAATGAGAGGTTAGTACCGCATAGTTTCTTTAAAATCGTCTGAGAAAGATTACAGATCGGCCGGTTTGCTGATCACACAGTCAAGCGAGCCTGTGAGGTTCCGGGCCGAAAAGGCCTGGCATATCGACACTTGCTGACGAGCCCAGCACTCACTGGCAACTATGCTTCCCTCCACTCGCTCCGTACTGAACTGTCAAAAGTCGCAACTTATTTTAAACGCACTACAGGCTTGTGAACTTTGAAATGAGAACGAAGTTATGGGAGCTGAGGGTTAATGTTGATGTGTACCATGATTTGGCCAAATTTCTGCAAGAAACTCCAAAAAATCTTTCATCTTCATGAACAATTATTCCATTACCAATAGTCACACCTTAGTTCATAAAATAAAAGATTTAGATTGCAGCCCATATACCAAGCTGTTTTCACTGGGCATCAAAAATCTTTAATACAAATGTTCCCGAGCTATAAACGCTTAGGATCATAGAAAAAAATTACGCCATTTCAAAAAGATCTTTCAGATGAATAAATGACTGACTAGAGGAATCTAATCACAGTTGTAGTCAAATACAACTACTTTAAATTTAATGAACAACTGTATCAGGTAGCTGATGGTCCAGCTATGGGAAATACGTTGTCTGGTATCCTTGCTGACGTTTTCATTAATTTTCTAGAAGAAAAGCGCTAGGAATTCTCTCTTATTTCAGATATGACGATGACATTTGAGTCATGTAGAAAGGACCTGTTGGTGGTATTGAGTGTATTATCAATGTTTTTAATAAACTTCACGAGAAAAATCGTTCACCATTGAACTCGAAAACGAGGCCCACTAATTAAACTTTCTTGACTTGAAGCTAACAGTAGAAGAAAATAAAATCTTTTTTAATACTCTTAGTAAAGAAACATATACCGATCAGATCGTACGTATTTATTCCATGTCCTCTCAATCCCATAAAAACGCTGTCTTTTACTCTGCAATTCACAGAACTACTTCTGTTCCACTCTCGAAAGAAAAATTCGAGGAAGAATTTAATGTGATCAAAACTATAGCAGCTACTAACAATCACGAACCTGCCATAGTTGACGACATCCTTAAAAAGAAAGCTGTTAAAAAAGTTACTACACTCGGCACCTCTGTCATTGAGTCCAACCAAAAGAAGACGTTCTTTTCTATGCCTTTCTTGGGACCCATCTCCTATCAGATTCAACGCCTTCTTCGTAATAAATACAACTGAAATTTCGCCTTTTCAATCATTAACAGTTTGAAAAAAAATTTATTCACAATTTAAAATCGACCTGTTCCCCCTTGAAAAACTCTGGTGTCTATAAGACGTTTTGTGATATTTGCTCTTCTTACTACATACGACAAACAGGACGTGCCTTCACAGTCAGATACAAAGGACATCTGTTAAGAAAAAATGCCACTGGCACTCAGAATTCACCTTTTGCCAACCACCTTCTGATTGCAGGTCGTGCACTCAAAGCTGTTCACGATATCAACATTTTGCACACTGAGAAGAAAGGCCATAGACTGTATGTTCTCAAAGAATTCGAAATTTTTAAACATCTTTCTCGTAATGATGATCTCATTCTTAATGAGTAGCTAAAATTACGTAATAAAAGCTTCCTCAATGGTATAATGCCGTTAGTTGGTACTTGATTGCGTGTTCCCTCGTGTAGTTACCAAAATATTTTCTCTTTTTAAATCCACTCATATTTTTTAAAGTTTATATTAGCTGCATTTCATGTTATACCACTCTTTTCCGCTCGCTGAGTTATTTGGCTCCCTTTGTATTTATGAAATAGCGTTTTCAGCCTTTAAACTGAATTTATAAGCTCTTATGTAGACAATTTGTTACCGTGTCTGCTGCTGTGAGATAAAATTATTGCCTTTTATTTCATGCACAAAATAATGTTCATCGTATCTCTCGTCTGTTTACATTTTTAACGATAAGTAGCCTGTTTGTATTTGGGGCTACTAGATGTGACGCTTGGCGTAATGTTCACTTGCCAGTAATCGCCAATGCGAGAGCCTTAGTCTGATGCTAGCATTGCTCGATGCATGTGAGCATCCCATAGTGGCTTGCCTTTTATGTATTCTGTTTAACAAATTTTGTGACTAAAGCTTTATCACTTGATTGTTAATTTAATATGTGACATGTAAGTACTGTTCCTTTTTTAGTACTACCAGCCAGTACTAACACTTAAAACTTTTTTCTTTTCTATAATTTTGTAATTATGTTATAGGCCAATTTGAGGTTTTTATTTCTGATGAAGGCACTCTTGGCAGTGCCGAAACCTGGGTCAAAAAACACCTTTTTTGGGAGCAACTGCTGCTACTGCTGTTAAGTTTACTTTGTAAACGGCCACTGATCACGGAGCCATCTTCAAAACTTTAAAATTTCTCATTTACCTTGTTTATGTCAATAAGTTTATGTTGACAAGCTCGTCTTTCTACACCATAGCATTTGATTACATACAGAAATGGGCTATTTCTTTTAATAAATATCAAGTATTTGATTGGATGACAGTATCTGAAACCCCAGACTGGGTGAAAATTTAAAATACTATTACATACCTGAATAAAGGTTGTGTGAAGATTTCAGTCAACAACTGCTTACAGGGAGCTTTTTAGAAACTAAGTGAACCTCTGAAGAATGAAAGACTAAACACTCAGTGGAAGAAAGCTGGATTTACTTTATCCTGAATGCAGGCACCAAGTGCTCAAATTATGTGAGTGCCCTGTGGAAAGAGTATTTTCACTCACAGCCCAGTAGACTGATGAAAGAAACAAACTGTACCTGTCGATTGTGGAACAAATCTTACAGTGCCAGTTCAACTACAAGCAGACTTGCATGGGGTTTTATAAATACTTGAAAGAGAAAAAAGACATTGAGAAAGGTGAAATCTCCCGAAAAATATGGTGAAAATCTACTAAAACAAGTTGCATGTAATTGTGTTTCAAATTAAAAGTAATTACACTAAATAAATTTTTGACTTCATTTCTACACCCCATTCTCAGAGTGTTCCAACGAGGCCCCAGCTAGATATGGCAACGCTACTCACACCCCAGCTCTGCGCATCACAATGGTCACCCGTCATCACGTTCATTGGTGTCAGCACAGCGGCAAATTACTAATACATGTGGTCTTGTTTAAATTGCTGATGCCGACTTGTTCTACTCAATTCAAAAAAAGTTCCCTGGGAAGTGCCACAACGCTGTTTCAACACTTTCCAGCTGAAGTCAAGCCCTGGATTTAAGGTGAAAAAAGTACTGTTGCAGAGGTTGCCAGAAGTTACAGAAACACTTTGGTTTATTGAGGTGGTTGTGTTAAGACCATTTATTCAAACTCCAGCAGGGAATTGATTTGTGTTGATTATAATAGATCATTTATCTCAACACATGAGACGATGCCAGTGCTGGACCAGCAGGCAGTCACAATCACACAAGCTTTCATTAACAGATTGATGTTTTAAGGTTGGGATGCCAAACACAATAATAACAGATCAAGAGGACGAACTTTATATTGGGCCTGATGAAGGAATTGTGCTGTTGTTGAGAGTGAAGAAATTAAGAACTAATCCACTTCATTCTCAATCAAATCAGTAGATGGAAAGAGTTCATGGAATGATTGAGAGGATGCTTAATTATTGTGTCAACTCCCACTACATGGACTGGGATACTAATTTATCTTTTGTGGTGAGGGCGCAAACGTAACAGATTATATGACTGAATTGTAGTTGATGTTGGAATGAAGTGAGTATCTCTTCGGTGTGTTAATCTATAACCTGTAGTGCATGCTTCGGCTCTTTGTCTGTCAGAACCTACTTGTCTTGATATGTAAATCACATGAAGAAGCCAATACAGTAATGTACTTTTAAAATCGTGTTTATTGCAACACATACTGACAGAACTTCATTGTCTGAAAGATGACATAACCCTGATCTACTATGTTGCTGTTCCTTGTATACTTTCTAACAACCGAAATGTTTGATCATAGATTATTTTAAACAGACTTTAAAAGTTTACAATTAAAATTTGGTTGGTTTTAAAAAATTGGTTACAGAATTTCGCCAGTCTATGTTTTGTTACAAAATTTATAAATCAGATAACATGCCAAAATATTACGATCACTGTGGCCACATCTATGAACTGCCTTTTTACAGTAATGTCTGAACTACTTTTCTTAATAACTTTATAAATACAGATTTGATTTCGGTAATAACATGAAGCCTGTGTCTTTATGGTTACCTGAATAGTAGATAATGTCACTTTTATGCATACTGATTTTGTTGATCATAATGCGGACTTGATGTTTCATATGGTCTTAATATTGTTAAGTTATCTATTAAATGTCAGGAAATATTATGTATATTTCATGTTAATTGCACTTCGGGTACCTCAGGTTCATCGGTACAGTGAATTAACAATTTACACTGCATGGTTATAGCTTTATACAACTTCACATAAAGTTTGTAATATAATGGTCAGAATCACAGTTTTCGATAAATGTCTTCCAATTATGCTACTTTACACACACCCACAATGTATCTGCATAAGAATTACGGGCGAAACTTTGTTGCAGCATGCATGTACCAGAATAGAATTATGATGTACAATGCTTTTGATGTCTGTATCTGTTCATGTGACAAAACGGTCATAAATACTATTAATTAATTATATTACATACACATTTTGA
Source organism: Schistocerca gregaria (assembly GCF_023897955.1). Classification (NCBI taxonomy): domain Eukaryota; kingdom Metazoa; phylum Arthropoda; class Insecta; order Orthoptera; family Acrididae; genus Schistocerca; species Schistocerca gregaria. Next base: position 753,585,589 of record NC_064931.1, read on the forward strand.
GTAAAGAACTGTTTCAACATATATGCAATATTATGATATAGAATATTAAAGATTTCTTCTTTTCTCTACATGTAGTTCTTTGCATATCCTTTCTCTTCCTCATGGATACACAAGTACAATGGGAACTTGTCTTTGAAAGACCACCAAGAAGCATCTCACTTATTCTTGCATGTCTTTTCTCTGAAAACTTACAGGCCTCTATTACCAACAGTTCTATCAGAACATAATTAAAGAAAGTTCATATAGTTTTAAACGATTGATGTGTGATTAAAGTCTTAGTCTCGAAAGTCATATAAATGTACATCTCGTTAATAACTATGGTATTCTTTTCTAACGTGGAATGCATGTTGGTCATGTGGAGCCAAAATTTACAAGATAAATTGATAACTAAGTTTACCACTCATTAAAATCACTTCTAGTATTTTGTCAATTCTTCAAGTATTATTCTCAGTATAACTACGCAGGTATTTTCACTTGAAAATGTACATAGTACTTTACGTTTGAAAATTTTTATGTACATAACGTGGTAACATCTTTCATTTATAAGTCATTATCTGAGTCAATTATATGAAGTTTACAATAGTCATTTTGTCATCTAGAAAAGATATGAGTTGTAGTTACTTTTAGTAAAGTGTAAAGAGATTACAGACAAGTGTCAGTGTGAACCTTTCCATAGCTTATTCAAGAATAATCTTGTTGTGTAATCTTCATTCCACTGAGCTGCATTAAATTCATCATCAGCACTTAAGATACAAATCATTTCAGGTATGTGGGCAAACGTACAGTATGTACAGTTGTGGACAAAACGAGCGAGACCCCTCGCCTTTTCGTTATGCTGATCTGCACAGCTTTAACGCCTGCTACACGGCATAACAGGCAAAGCGATGAAGTGGTACCAACATACTAAGCACAGGCGTGAAATTGACAAACTATCCGAACTTTGCCAGACTGTTTGCAATCATGTGCAAGAATATATTAACGCTGATTAGTGTGTTAAACACAACACGTAAATATAAGATATAAATGAAAGAAGAAAGGCTAATTAGTATGAACTGTGCTAATAAAAATGAATTTCAGCTTATCAAGATAATGTAACTATTTCAGTAAGACAAAGTACCCCAGATCGTTATGAATTAGCAAAATATAATGCGCATTCGGCCGCGAAACGATCTGTGTCAACGTTCAGACCAGTAGCTACGCTTTCGATCCAAATCAAATGCAAATAAAACCCATTTCCCTATACACATGGTAATTCAGATCCCAGTATTAATGCTACTGCGTTGTAGAAGTACGAGCATTGCCATAGCTTAAGAAACACTTCTGCTAATGAACGTTTTCCGGCTGTGGCGAGTCTAATGGAGAATTCGAAACATTATAGAACACGTTTGGCAACTATGTAGCCATTTATTTCCTGGGGTTGTGCAGAATTATCCTACTAAATTTACTCAATAATAACAGTATTTTGTTATTTCGACAGACATCTCGGATGATTCTCACATAAGCGGTGACATAAAGGTAGAAAATTCTTGTTTTTGAGTCCAGAAAGCCCTATGCAGCAGAAACTGCAGATCATTTTGCCATTTTCATTACGAAATTGCCGGCTTATTCATGTCTGGGATAATAATAGAGGGCTGTTTGACTGGGTTCTCTGCTAGTGTAGTGAAAGGTGGGTGTTACTGCAGGGGAGGCCTGGTTTGTGTTCGGTTCTAATCTCGATGTAGGTAGATAGACTATCAATACAGCAATTTTAAGAAATTCTCGCGCCACCAATACGTTTTATTGCTACCTTTATTCTATACCGGCACCCTGAGGATGTAAGTATGAAACTCTTTTAGAATTTTGTACTTGGTACTGCCTACTTTTTCTGCTTCTGTCAATAATTGAATAGACTTATGTGTGACACTGAATGATTTTTAACATAATTTCAATAGCAATCTTCACGCATTGATAAATTTGCACACTTTTATAGTGGGTCAGCAATGGTAATCCAGTATGACTGGTCTGAACATTGACACAGACCATTTCGCGGCCGAATGCGCACAGTATTTTGCTAATTCGTAACGATCTGGGGTACTTTGTCTTACTAAAGCAGTTACGTTATCTCGATAAGCCGACATTCATTTATATTAGTACATTCCATACTAATTAGCTTTTCTTCTTTCATTTATATATTATATTTACATGTTGTGTTTAACACAGAAAGCAGCATTAATACAGTCTTACACATGACTGAAAAGAGTTTGACAAAGTTCGGATAGTTTGTCGATTTCACGCCTAAGTATGGTATGTTTGTAATACTTCGTCGCCTTGCCGGCTATGCTGTGTAGCAAACTGTAAAGCTCTGCGGATCAGCATAACGAAAAGGCGAGGGCTCTCGATCGTTCTGTCCACGACTGTACATATAAATTAGGGAATAAATCATTTCTGTTTCACCTGGTATAAACTTATGTATGTGCTGCTTTCACAAAGGTATAGATCAATAGTTAAAAAAAATACATCTCTCTTTTCTTTTGTGTATACTCACATGTGTAATGAATCTGTTTTGTGACTCATATTTCTTTCATTTATTTGCATTGGAATTAGCGAAGGTTGTCGAGAATTATTAAGGAGATAACTTTCACAGATTCTCTGATACTTGCTGATTTGTGAATTATTGTTCATCTGCAAATCGACATATTTCGTTTCAAGCTGGACATTCTTCATTTCATATAATAAGTTTGACAATAAGTAGTAACATGAGTATTTGTGTAGCTTTGTGATAATATAGTCAGTGTTTTTTGTGAAATAAATAAATCATTATTTCCAAAGAGGTAGGAACAGTCAGGAAGGCTAGAAATAACAAGGATGACCTCCTTCCAAACAAAACAATGATCCATGTTGATCAATAACCATGTGTAAAACGAAGATGCATGAGGAAGTTTGTTCTTGCACTGTACTGCACATCACTTTACTCTCCTTCGCCAATTATCATAAATAAATTCTCATACAAATTGCAGTCAAATAAGATAGTAGTATATTTTCTTGGTGTATTTGTGATTAACAACTTAAACTAAGAAAATATGCTCCTTAGTCCATTGGCATGTATAAAATGAACTAAAATCTGTCGAACATAGACAGCTACATATAAAACTTTGATCTAACAGGAATAAGTTTTAGGATTTAACAGTAACTCAGAACATGTAGAAAATTCAAGTGTATGCACCTATCTCATATATGGTAAAGTGTAACTACATTAATATGTTAGAGTGACAAAACCTGTTTCTTTACTGAATTAAAAAATTAGTTTTGTAACTTATTTACATTACTTACAACTATGGCACAAAAACTTTAGGTAAGCCCCACATCAGTTTCGAATACCCATAACAGTAATGTACTTCTGGAGAGTGGTGTTTCATTAAGTTTATTACTTTTTCAGAAAATTCCTACACGGCAACAAAATTTTTGTCTTTATCATCTGATAATACAAAATTACATCTCTCTCCACAACGAAAATAGTTACCTAGTTACATTATCGTTTGAACTACCCCTCTTTTCTCCTTAAACATTGCCCTCCTTAAATGTTCCAGACTTCCTACTACAATTAAACTACTGGTAAAAAATACTTGTCAGCAACAGATAGCTCAGAAATTTTAAAACACAATGACTGTTGCACAACTTTCGCTGTCTCCACACATCCCCTACTATAAACTCATCATGCATTGTTAGTATTCTTCTTTATATTACCATCAGACTCAACAGTAGAAACAATACAAACCTTCATCTTATTTCCAGGTAGAGTCACAAACTACGCGACAAAACTGATCATCACACACCATAGTACAAAATAAAGTTCCCTAAGACATAGCAAGCTCATCATAATTATCTTCTTCAAAACCCTATAACGTATGGCGGACAGAATCAGTCTGAAAAGCTGGTAAGGTTGTTGCAGGGGAGGTTCTGCCGAGAAATAAATGGTCAGAAAAAGAGTTCCAAGTTATTTAGCATTGAAGTTACCCAAACGGATTGTTGCCCATGCAAATTAACAGTCAAAATATTGACAGATTTAAGCAAGGCGAGCAGAAGCTACATTTGCTTGGTTTGAGGAAGCCAAATGAAGAATGCGTTTGGCAACACTGTCTCTGGCTGGCACTTTGAATTCGGGATAATTTCGATGCTAAATAAGTCGAAAATCAAGCAATAAATCTATTTTTTCCTTAACAATTATTTTTCAGCACACAGCCGAGCCTGTATATCCTGTGCATAACTATCTCATCAAATCTCGAAGAAATATTTTACATATCATCATTACAGCGTGTATATATGAAACTACATCATCATATCGTCATAATATTCATAAACAATTTCTCATATAACAATATAAATGCACGCCATACTGTCTCCATATTATAAAATATTCTGATAATAGTGTATGCATTCTCAAATCATAATAATCCAGCACATGTTCAGTTCTTTTAAAATTGAGAAAATATTATTACCAACCTATTTCACATTAATCCAGTTCACACATAAAGTTGCTCATACAAAGCACAATTCTCACATGTTACAGCTTTCAAACATTACATAAGGGGTCTGACAAATTAATCTCCTGACTCTGTTCATCTTTCACACTGAAATCCAGTTGAGATACTACAAAAGTGTTCTTTAAGTTCGATATTTTGACCTTACTAAAATTTTCCCACATAAAATCTTTATCAACACTTCCACTATAGTAGTTAAATTCAATTACTGATGACAGATCTTGAAAATGAATATAGTAGACTGACAAGTCTGATTTTCTTCATTTCCAGCTACATGTACATTACAAATACTACCATAGTACTTCCAAAACTAGTGTTTATGCAACTTTTATGAAACCAGACAACACTGTAACTCGAATCATAGGAAATGTAATAAATGTTTCTCCTCAAAGACAGCCAAAGTGTACCTTCTCAAAATGCAAGATAACTTATTCACTATACAATAGCAAATGCAAATATATACCTTTCAATCAAAGTACTGTGTAGTTCCTTTACTGTAACCATATTGCAACATCTTTCTGTTTTCAGTAATTGGATACAACCTTCATTTCAAAACCATAAATAGTTTTTGGACAAATAATGAATAAAGTTCTTGTCAGTATTGTTGTGTACCTACACTTGAAATGTTCTACAATATACACATCTAACACTTATTGAAGAAGGCCAGCATGACAGTAGAATACAACTTGAAAGATTTACAGAATAGTTATAGGATGGACCTGGCTCTGGAAATCCAAATTTTTGAAGTAAGATACACATCGGCTCGGGACTCTATACTCGTCAGACACATCCCTAGGAGTCTTTAATGTAATGTTTGTATAAATCATCATTATTCTCAAAATCACCCCCTTCTACTTCTAACAACAATTTCTTTGAAAGCACTTACTTTGACTCGATGCTACACATAGATATCAAAAAACATAAAATTAGCTTGGAATATGTTGTTGACTATAAGTGATGGCCACTATATAATAGCATAAGAGTACGTGAATACACTAACTTTTGACAGCTTGCGGATTTAATGATTATTTAGCAATGAATGCTGTTAAACGTAATGTAGATGCAGTAATGTGATATACGTAGCTCTAAATATACTGTGCTGTGCTACACATAACTCCTCTAGACACGCGGCATCAGAGTCGTAAGCATACCTTCACTAGTGCGCGTTTTAAGTAGCATCTGCTCATGCGCAAGTGGCATGACGCAATTGCCTTATTGAACAAATATATATTTATTTGATAAACAATGTGCATGGTTCACAGTGTGCACTTCTAGCCCATACCACTCAACTACAAGTTTACACAATGCCACCAGGTGGTAGCGTGTTGAAGCAGACTTTTTTGCTATGTTTGCTAGGCATAAATCCCACAAGGCGGTAGCACACTCGACAGATACGCGAACTCACTCACTATATTGTAAGGTTAGATCGGACTTCACTATAAGTTTTAGTTATAGTGATAGAAAAACGTATTTTGTGGGATTCTGAATGAGATATAGTACATTACGTTTTGGATTTTATCATAGAGTAATCCATCTGACACGCTGCGAACCATAAAGCATATCATCATCGATTGTGAGACTGCAGCATTTATTCATGCATCTGAGATCTGTTAATCTAATGGTGGGTTGGGTTTTTCTGTACTATAGGCACATATTTTATGTGTATCTGAATATTCACGAAAAGCTGTCTCCTCGGTTTCTCTGATATTCACTTAAATATGAGGGGGGGGGGGGTCGAAGATGGTGTGCTTTTGGCCCTTATGGCTCCCAGAGCCTCATTTTTATTCTAGTCAAGTGACCTCATTGGTAGATAGTACTACTCGAATCATTTCCCTTAAATGGCAGTTTGTGTTTGGGTTGGTTGTCTACTGTGCTGGAATCGGCTTTCCTGTGGAGTATCAACATAAACTCCGTTGAACCTGTATTGAACACTAACAGGAAAAAACATAACCAGGAAAAGTTAGTCACAAAGAAACTAGGACATCCCAGACCAGATCCGTTGTCTGAGAAAGTTACAAAATCAAATAAGTGTAGTTACAAGGGAACATTTAAGAAAGAAATGTATAATAAGCGTAATTTGTTGTGTGGGTGCAATGTAAGAATGCCTGATTTTCATCTCAGAATTTAATTCATTAGCTAATACATGAACTAGGGGTCCTGTACATCTTTCCAAAAAAATAAAAGAAAGCACGAAAACTCCCACTTACACAAAAATGTGTTCTTGCCATAAAATGTACTTCATTATGTACAAAACAACAGAATTGCAAAAAAATTCTTCCTTTATTATTATTATTATTATTATTATTGATAATGGCTGCAGTTGTATAAATATGTTGATAACGATAACTTTTATACAGCAGATGCTATTAATTTCGCACTCTCATATTTGTCTGAATTTAAAAATTTGTGAACATCTGCAATGTATACTTGCGAGCCACTGATGTTTTTAGTATTACTAGACACTACATATCTGTTACTCACTGTGGCGTTATGTAAACCTACAATACTTTTGCCTATCCCTTTTATCACAACTAGTTTTGTCACCCTCTTAAGCAAATAAACACTTTCATTCGAAATTACACTTGAAATAATATTTCGTTAAAGTCTGAATTAAACAGCCACACTATCTTCTTCTGAAAATTGCTTCATGTGTATATGTATTCGGTGTTACTTTGACCTTACTTAATAATGTTCTTTTTACTTTCGTTTTCGGATATTTTACTTCATTTCAGTGATTTTACCTCCACTTTGATAATATTAACTTAACTTTTGTGTGCAACTTTGGTGCAATTTTCAGTTGGATTTGTTACATATATAACAGTTTGATTACTACCATCCACTACTGCCAATCTCACTACATCAAAAATTACATTTTCGGTTTATTTTGAAGAAACTACATTTTCACCAATGCAAGTGTTTTAACATCATTTATCAGATCTAATTCTACTTTTACAACGTTTTTTTTCTTCAGGGCCTGGTTGTGCACCAGACTGTTTGTGTTCTCCCCTACTTTAGTCTTTTAGTCCTGGGACGTGATTGTTGAAGTTTGACATTTTGCTTCCAAATTGTTCACTTTATTACTCACAGTATCAGTTTTCTCGCCTAATGACTGTGTGGCGCCTCTACCGTGAAGCACCATGTCTTTGAACGAATGCTGTTTGACTTTACTTTTAGTTCGCTTTGTCTGTCTCGCTGTGCGCCATGTTTGACAGCTTCTCTTGTATTTGCTTTGTTCAGTGTTAAAATAAGTGTTCATTCGACTGCAAAAGTGTATTATTACGGTTCTACGCCATGTAATACCCACAGTGTTGACCCCGACATCGTCGTCGTGTGTTCGGTAATTATTTTGTACTTACGTTCATCATTAACGAACTTCGTGTGCTGGTCCACATTGTCCTAGGAACAATCGATCAACCAGTGTCGTTTTGTGCCAGTGCCTCGCACCCTATTAACATTGCTTGCGTTTTGACTAGTGTTCCCGATGTACATTTGGTTAAAAGTGAACAATTACCTGGCCCCAGCCACGCTGGCGGCCACTATCAAATGCTACTACTCAGTAATGCCTGCTACACAGACAGTGCACGCTGTCTAGTGACATTGTGGATATGATAACCGTGTGAAGGACGTTGTGTTTCACACCCTAGCTAAACAGTCGCCTTCGGGTTGGTTTGATGTACCGACGAAGTTCGAGAACTGTAATTCGAACGTTCATGTACACTGGGTTGCACATTCTTATATGCCTGACATCATTCCCCCTTCTTACGCTGCACCACTTGCCCCAGCGGCACAACACCTGTACGTCAACCTGTCACCAGGCACGCCCTTTCTAGTTGACACCAGCGCCAATGTCAGCTTATCCTGGCCAAGCTAGTGGACAACACGCTTTCTCCTCCTAACCTCTCTTTGATAGCCGCAAATCACTCTCCTATCGCGGTCCTGGGCTCCTTCAAGATGTTGCTTCACCTATCACCGGTCGCGACCTTTCCTCGGCTCTTCCATGTCGCTGACGTAGATGAAGGTGTGATCGGGTTGGACTTCCTACACCACTACGAACTTTCGCCAAACCTGCAGGACGCAATGCTCCGCCACGCATCTGGTTCTACAGTTCCGTGTTCAAGCAAGTTTTACATGATTCCGCTCTTCGCCTCCTTGGCTATGCTCTCCACTTGTGCATCTATGCTAGAAGGTATTACTGTCTGTCTCTCAAACTTGGCAGATGTCCACACGCAGATCGACAGGCTCTGCACACATAACAAGGAGTTACGCACACAGATTGCTGTCGCCTCGGCTGAAGTGGTTCACATGCGGAGTACTATTTGCAGTCTGTCTGCACAGTCAGTTCTTTCGGATTCGCCAGCCGCCTCTACTGCATCTTCATTCTGCATTGCTCCTAGATCGAACTTACCTTCCCCTGCTGCCTGTGCTGCACCGTCGCCGTTGAATCTACAGGATGTGCATGTTCCTGCTCTGTGGGATCCCTTGCATTGCACGGCTGCTGCGCCACCCCCTCTGTAGTTGTCAGCCTCCATTGCCCCAACAACGTTTATGCGGCCTGGCACAGACGCATTTGTTCTTACTTCGTGGGAGCCCTCGCATCGTGTGGCTGCTGCGCCACGCCCTCATTCGGTCAGTGAACTGCTGTCGCTTGTGCCCTCCTTCCCACCCCTTTCCCCCACGCCTGCGTCCCTTCATGAGTTTTGGCGATCAGCAACGGCATTTGTCACAGAATCTGCACCACGGATGGCCGACCGGTACATCATAAAGCTCAACATGCTTGCAAATTGCTACGAGTGAAAGAAAGTGTTCAGGATTTATTGGCTTCGGCTGTGGTCCGACCATCGGTCAGCAACTGGTCTTCACCTATCCACCTCGTGCCTAAGAAGGAAGGCTTCCTATTCATGTGCAGTGACTACATGTCCCTTATTGCTAGGACAATAATCGGTAACAATCCCATCCCTCATATCTACATCTACATCTACATTTATACTCTGCAAGCCACCCAACGGTGTGGTGGAGAGCACTTTACGTGCCACTGTCATTACCTCCCTTTCCTGTTCCAGCCACGTATGCTTCGCGGGAAGAACGACTGCCGGAAAGCCTCCATGCGCTCTCGAATCTCTCTAATTTTACATTCGTGATATCCTCGGGAGGTATAAGTAGGGGGAAGCAATATATTCGATACCTCATCCAGAAACGCACCTTTTCGAAACCTGGACAGTAAGCTCCACCGCGATGCAGAGCGCCTCTCTTGCAGAGTTTGCTAAATATCTTCGTAACGCTATCACGCTTACCAAATAACCATGTGACGAAACGCGCCGCTCTTCTTTGGATCTTCTCTGCCTCCTCCGTCAACCCGACCTCGTACGGATCCCACACTGATGAGCAATACTCAAGTATAGGTCGAACGAGTGTTTTGTAAGCCACCTCCTTTGTTGATGGACATCATTTTCTAAGGACTCTCCCAATGAATCTCAACATGGCACCCGCCTTACTAACATTTAATTTTATATGATCATTCCACTTCAAATCATTCCGCATGCATACTTCCAGATATTTTACAGAAGTAACTGCTACCAGTGTTTGTTCCGCTATCATATAATCATACAATAAAGGATCCTTCTTTCTATGTATCCGCAATACATTACATTTGTCTATGTTAAGGGTCAGTTGCCACTCCCTGCACCAAGTGCCTATCCGCTGCAGATCTTTCTGCATTTCGCTGCAATTTTCTAATGCTGCAACTTCTCTGTATACTACAGCATCATCCACGAAATGCTGCATGGAACTTCCGACACTATCTACTAGGTCATTTATATATATTGTGAAAAGCAATGGTCCCATAACACTCCCCTGTAGCACGCCAGAGGTTACTTTAACGTCTGTAGGCCTCTCTCCATTGAGAACAACATGCTGTGTTCTGTTTGCTAAAAACTCTTCAATCCAGCCACACAGCTGGTCTGATATTCCGTAGGCTCTTACTTTGTTTATCACACGACAGTGTGGAACTGTATCGAACGCCTCCCGGAAGTCAAGGAAAATAGCATCTACCTGGGAGCCTGTATCTAATATTTTCTGGGTCTCATGAACAAATAAAGCGAATTGGGTCTCACACGATCGCTGTTTCCGGAATCCATGTTGATTCCTACAGAGTAGGTTCTGGGTTTTCAGAAATGACAAGATACGCGTGCAAAAAACATGTTCTAAAATTCTACAACAGATGGAGTTCTTTCGCATACTCTGTGTAGAATCGAATTGGTATCCCGTCAGGTCCAGTGGACTTTCCTCTGTTGAGTGATTTCAGTTGCTTTTCTATTCCTTGGACACTTATTTCGATGTCAGTTATTTTTTCGTTTGTGCGAGATTTAGAGAAGCAACTGCAGTGCGGTCTTCCTCTGTGAAACAGCTTTGGAAAAAGGTGTTTAGCATTTCAGATTTACGCGTGTCATCCTCTGTTTCAATGCCATCATCATCCCAGAGTGTCTGGATAAGCTGTTTCGAGCCACTTACTAATTTAACGTAAGACCAGAACTTCCTAGGATTTTCTGTCACGTCGGTACATAGAATTTTACTTTCGAATTTAATGAATTATGAGATCGTTTAGCTTCTGTTTGTCTGAGAGGTTTTGGCTGCGTTTAAACTTGCAGTGAAGCTCTCTTTGGTTTCGCAGTAGTTTCCTAACTTTGTTGTTGAACCACGGTAGGTTTTTCCCGTCCCTCACAGTATTACTCGGCACGTACCTGTTTAAATCGCATTTTATGATTGCCTTAAACTTTTTCCATAAACACTCAACGATGTCAGTGTCGGAACAGAAATTTTCGTTTTGATCTGTTAGGTAGTCTAAAATCTGCCTTCTATTACTCTTGCTAAACAGATAAACCTTCCTCCCTTTTTTTTATATTCCCATTTACATCCATATTCAGGGCTGCTGCAACGGCCTTATGATCACTGATTCCCTGTTCTGCGCTTACAGAGTTGAAAAGTTTGGGTCTGTTTGTTATCAGTAGGTCCAAGGCGTTATCTCCACGAGTCGGTTCTCTGTTTAATTGCTCGAGGTAATTTTCGGACAGTGCACTCAGTATATTGTCACTCGTTTCTCTGTCCCTACTACCTGTCCTAAACATCTGAGTGTCCCAGGCTATATCTGGTAAACTGAAATCTCCACCTAAGACTATAACATGCTGAGAAAATTTATGTGAAATGTATGCCAGATTTTCTCTCAGTTGCTCTGCCACTAATGCTGCTGAGTCGGGAGGTCGGTAAAAGGAGCCAATTATTAAACTAGCTCGGTTGTTGAGTGTAACCTCCACCCATAATAATTCACAGGAACTATCCACTTCTACTTCACTACAGGATAAACTACTACTAACAGCGACAAACACGCCACCACCAGTTGCAAGCAATCTATCCTTTCTAAACACCGTCTGTGCCTTTCTCAAAATTTCTGCAGAATTTATCTCTGCCTTCAGCCAGCTTTCCATACCTATAACGATTTCAGCTTCGGTGCTTTCTATCAGCGCTTAAAGTTCCGGTACTTTACCAACGCAGCTTCGACAGTTTACAATTACTATACCGGTTGCTGCTTGGTCCCTGTATGTCCTGACTTTGGCCCGCATCCTTTGAGGCTGTTGCCCTTTCTGTACTTGCCCGAGGCCATCTAACCTAAAAAACCGCGTAGTCCACGCCACACAACCCCTGCTACCCGTGTAGCCGCCTGCTGTGTGTAGTGGACTCCTGACCTATCCAGCGGAACCCGAAACCCCACCACCCTATGATGCAAGTCGAGGAATCTGCAGCCCACACACTCGTAGAACCGTCTCAGCCTCTGATTCAGACCATCCACTCGGCTCTGTACCAAAGGTCCGCAGTCAGTCCTGTCGACAATGCTACTGATGGTGAACTCTGCTATCATCCCACTAGTGAGACTGGCAGTCTTCACCAAATCAGATAGCCTCCGGAAGCCAAAGAGGATTTCCTCCAATCCGTGACGACACACACCATTGGTACTGACATGAGCGACCACCTGCAGATGGGTGCACCCTGTACCCTTCATGACATCCAGAACGACCCTTTCAACATCTGGAATGACTCCCTCCGGTATGCACACGGAGCGCACATTGGTTTTCTTCCCCTCTCTTGCTGCCATATCCCTAAGGGGCTCCCAACTACTAGTAAGCCCACCCTCTGCAATCTCCCAGATCTTGCAGACTGAGGGACAACCTCTGGAACAGGACAAGCAGCCATGTCTGGCCGAAGATCAGTATCAGCCGGAGACTGAGCCTGAAACCGGTTCATCAGACAGACTGGAGAGACTTTCCGTTCAGCCCTCCAGAATGTCTTTCGCCCCCTGCCACACCTCGAGACGACCTCCCACTCTGCCACGGGTGAGGGGTCAGCCTCAATGTGGGCAGTATCCCGGGCAGCCACAGCCGTAGTCCGATCAGGGGATGCTTGAGACGAGCTGGCCGTCCCTGACAAAACCCCATCCGGACTTCGACAGTGATGCCCATTGGCAACAGCCCCAAGCTGTGTGACCGATGCCAACACTGCCTGAAGCTGGGAGTGAAGGGATGTCAATCAGCCTGCATCTGAACACAACAGTCGCAGTCCAGGATTTCACTCAGTTATTGCATGGCTCGAAGTTCTTCTCTGTCTTACACTGTTCGAATGTGTACCACCAAATTCCCATGCACCCACCTGATATTCCAAAGACGGCCACCATTACACCCTTTGGCCTATTTGAATACTGTTACATGCCTTACAGCTTGAAAAACGCTGCGCAGACGTGGCAACACTTCATTGATTCAATTTTCCTACCTCTGCCTTTCGCTTTTTCCTATTTGGATGGCATACTTATCCTTTTCCCATCTGCCGAGGAACACAAATTTCATCTTGATGCTGTTTGTATGGTTCTCGTGGCCAATGGTGTGATTATCAACGATGACAAATCCCAACTCTGCCCAGCATGAATTACATTCCTTGGCTATACGATCTCAGTCGATGGCCTCTGACCAACGGATTCTCATGTCGAAACTATTCTCGCACTGCATCTTCCTGAGGATTACGTGCAGCTCTGGCATTTTCTGGGTATGGTAAGCTTTTATTGACGCCATATTCCTCGGGATTCCTCTGACCAGTCGGCCCTTACCGACGTCCTCTCTAGTAAAAAGACGATGGGGGAGCGGAAGTTGGACTGTACTCAGCCCATGCTCGATGTTTACGACAATCTGAAATCGACCATCGCGAAAGCAGTCACTGTCGCTCACCCCAAGCCAGAGGCCCGTTTTTCTGTCACTACCGATGCTAGCGAGTCATCTGTGGGCTCTGTCTTCCAACAGCACAATGCAGACTATACGCATCCGCTTCGCTTCTTTTCGAAAACACTAACCAGGAGTCAGTGTAAATGGTTGACATTTGACCGCAAGCTTCTCGCAGTTTATGAGGCAGTCAAACACTCCAGGAGCAACGTGGAGGGGCGTCCTTTCACTATCTACGCGGACCATAGACCCCCCGTCGACGCAATACGCAAGCCAGCGAAGGATCTACCACCGCGCCGCTTCCGACACATGGACATCATTTCCCAACATTTTTTGGATGCTTGTTACACCCACAGTGTGGTAAATGTTGTAGCTGACTATCTGACTCGTATCTCGGTGATCTCCGCGCCCTTGATCTTAGATGAACTGGCGCGACTGCAGACTGAGGACACCGACCTCCAGCGACTGGTTTCGGACGACGAGTCTATGTTCACCATCAAACCTCTCACCCTGCATGGGTAGTCGACCCCTGTCCTCTGTGACATCTCTACTTGCTCTCCCACCTCTTGGTGCCGTCCACCCTCCAGTGCGGGATCTTTGACGCTTTACACAATCTAGCCCACCCCAGGACACCAATGACAAGAATAGTGACTGAATGTTTTGTCTGGCCAGGTGTGCGCCGCAAATGCCACTCCTGGACATCCGCGTGTGTTCCTTGTCAATGTAGTTAGGTGGGCAGACATGCACAGCCTCCTCCTCCTTTAGGACAGTATGATGTCCCAAAGGGCCACCTGCGGCATGTTCACATTGATGTGGTTGGTCCTCTTCCTCCTTCCAAGGGGTACAAATACATTTTGTCTTTGATCGACCATGTAACCCGGTTCCTCTGGTTAACATTACTGCAGAGACTATAGCACGCACTTTATTATCGTCATGGGTGGCGAGATTTAGCTGGCCCTTTTCACTTACTATGGACCACGGACGACAATTTGAGTCCTCGCTTTTCGCTCAATCGTGTGAGCTGTGCAGAGTAGTGAAATTTCACACAATGGCCTATCATCCGCAGGTAAATGGCTTGGTTGAGTGATGGCAGAGAACTCTCATGTGCCACAGTGGGCTTTGGTCTGAGGCTCTTCCGTGGGTATTACTCAGCATCCGCTCTGCCCACAAGGAAGACCTGAATGCTTCGCTGTTAGAGGTTTTGTATGGAGAACCTCCATCCAACCAGACAAATTCGTCGAGGACACACCCCCAACTGACGCAACCGATCTTCCGGCCCTAGTAGAAAGAGTGCGTGCGCATGACGCTCTCGTTTGCCCATTCCCGTCACATGCCCATTCCACACTCCCAGTGTTTGTACACAAAGACCTGGCGTCGTGCGAATTCGTCATGCTACTATATGACCCTGCATTGGCGGCCTTGCAACTACCATAGTCTGGTTTACACCGCATCTTACGCTGTGGAGTTAATACCTTTGTTGTAATACTACTCAATGGACGACAGACTATGGTTTCAGTGCACCAATTAAAACCTCCATGGTCTGTCTCTGAGTCACATTCTGCAGCACCCGGCTGGCCTGCCTTTGCCGGTTCCTTGCCCACTGACGCAGCCTCCAACGACTCCTCATCGCCTGCACAGCTATCTGACGCGGCTTCTAAGGTGCCCACTTTGCGCGCTGGAAACTGCCTTCATCCATCGCACTGGCACGAGGATTTTGTGTTGACATGAGCTTTCCTCGCCCCCTAGCTCCGCTCGGCCACAGGGGGAGAGGGGAGGCTGTGGAGCCTCTGGCGTGAAGCGCCATGTCTTTGAACTGATGTTCTTTGACCTCACTTTTAGTTCATTTTGTCTGTTTCGCTGCACGCTATGTTCGACAGCTTCTCTTGTATTAGCTTTGTTCAGAGTTAAAATAATTGTTCATTTGACTGTAAAAATGTCTTATTACAGTTTTATACCATGTAATACCCACAATTGTCTTAGTTCGGTTTTTGATGCTTCAATTTTACCAGTGTTTTGACTCTTTAGTTTTACCACACAATGATTGTTCTAGTCCATTCCACAACTGTCCTAATCTGTTAGATATTTAGAGCAGTTGTTTTATCTATACTGTTTCTTACTGTTACTTAGGTCACTTCTCATTATTTTTTGTTTGTTTCATTTTTTTTGACAAAAAGACTTCGGGAACTGATCAAACGGTTTTTTGTTTTAACCAAATAAAAATTATTTAACCTCCTCTTCTTGCTTTCCGTATTGAAGTTCTGTGTGACACACCAGAACAAAGATTCGCTGTTCCTTGACTTTACTTTTAGTATATTTTGTCTGTGTCTTGCTGCACGCCATGTTCGACAGCTTCTCTTGCATTCGCTTTCTTCAGTGTTAAAATAAATATTCATTCGACTGCAAAAGTGTGTTATTATGGCTCTATGCCACGTAATACCCACAATTGTCTTAGTTCGTTTTTTGATGCTTCAATTTTATCAGTGTTTTGACTTTTTACTTGTACTGTGCAGAAGAAAACAAAATTTTTAGGACTTATCTTTTCAATGTTTTCTGATGCTGGTAATGTTCCACATAAAATGCACTCCATGAATAGAGAATCAGATACATTGGCGCATGCATAACTGGAGCTATCGATACCGGGATTCCATTAATTTTACACAGACTGTGTACTTCCTTTCATATATTCAAATTTTCTGTTTACTTCGAAGACTTGACAATATCTTAATGATGCACAATGGATTGACAGAGACTTTAAGTTAAATGGTTAAGAAATATATTTAAAAGGGTTATAGTATTATGTATATATAACTTTTGGTTTCATGATAGTAAATCTATTGTGTCTTTTTTTGTATCTGCATGTTAAGATAATCTTCAAGGAAACTATGGTATGCAAGAAAGCTTTTATTGCACTCCATGGTATAACAAACGCTGATTGAAGAGACTGTGCCATCTAATTCAAGGAGGAGAGACTTCGCCACATGATGGTCGTGGTAGACACCAAAACCATTTCTCATTTTCAGAAAATACTAATGTCATGATAGCAGAATTCGTTGTCTTTTCCTGTAGGGGAAGCACATTATGGACATTGTGGCAGGAAGAAGAGATACCTCTCAAGTTCTTCATCTGTGTAGGCTATGTGGGAAGTGTTTTTTGGAAAATACAAACCTGATATGTACGTAATTTACATGTCTCAAAGTAACACTGACGACCCAGGATTGTTCAAACCAAAGGTACAATATCGTTAATTTTATTATTATTGCAAGAATCATTCAACTATGGCTTTGGTCGTCCTTGACTGGATGTCTGTGTTGAGTATGACAGGCTTATATGTAAAATTGAAGGAGAGAACAGCCCTGCTGTCAAGATTTCAGCGCAAAATAAGCTTTCGGCATGTCCATTCTATGATAACATGATGCGTGAAAATCCTGTACAAGGAGAAGAGGAGGGAATTTCAGAAATGATCACATTCGACGTCATGCAGAACATGCCTCTTACTCGCACACGCACACGCACACACAGACACACACACACACACACACACACACACACACACACACACACACACACATATACACAGCGGTAATTAGTATGTTCTTTTTGCTGCAGCCATGGGTATTTATATTTTGTATTCATAGATTTTCTGGTAACAAAGCTTTAATTTATATCCATGATGAAATAACTACAATGTAGGGTCCCAATGCAGTGGTTTCTCTCCTTATGGATTTCATAATGAAACATGTGGCATCTGGTGTGAAAACTTCGTGTGTTTCTCCAGATGCCTGTACAGGACAGAGTACACTTCAGTTCGTAGCGATAGATTCTCCCCCATTTTCCACGTGTTTCCAACACATGAACATTCCTATAATGCTTGTGATAGGGATTTTACAAGTCTGGAATTATGAGAAGGGAAACAGGACACAATGTATACTCCCTACCAATGGTTCACAGTACCACAGATAGCAAGGAAAAACATGCCTGTCGAACTGTGCATGCAAGGCGCATTTCCTGACTGACAGAAACATTTACATTCATTTGTTAAGAAGCCTATAACTGTTAAAGGAGGAACATAAGCTGTTACCCAATGCAAGTTATTTGAGAACACTGTTCAGTCGAAAATGCATATCTGTTTCATCCAACAGTAGTGGAATTGTGAAATATGAATTTTCGTTGGTTGTGACTGGGATAGTCTCATATTTTCATAATGTACTAAGAAATACATGACACCATTCCTCTGAAACCTGAGAAACTACAAGATGTTTCATGTGTGACTGACATTCACCCTTTTCAGTTTCGTGAGTATTTTGATAATATTCATTAATAAAGTGACTGGTGGAGAGGAAGACAATGAATCTGGAAATGAAGTTTGGGACAGTGATCAAGAGAAAGAAATTTATGAACATATTATGTTCGTTGAAATAAACAGGGTTGTTTAATAAGTGAAAAATGTAGAATTATCTTTCACAAGTAACAAGCCAAGGAACGAAAAAGGATACTGTCTTCCATTATACTGTCTAATTTGTTATGTACTGCTTAATTATGAATGTTTATACAAATAATAGGAATATGTGTGACCATGATGAAATGATTAAAAATAATATTTTCCCTGAATATATACATTTTTTTAGTTACACAAAATTTAAGATAAAATGAGTGTTGTTTATATAAAAAATGAGCTATGTCAATCATTTTCTATTATCATTATCTATTATTTTAAGATAAAATGAGTGTTGTTGAAATAAAAAATGAGCTGTGTCTATCATTTTCTATTACCATTATCTATGTTTTGCCTTTATTCTACTGTTATAGGTTTTGGTATAAGACTGTATTCTTCCTGATGAGCATGTAGGAGTAACTACAAGGTTTGAGAATGATACTATTCAAGATCATACAGTTTCTTCATTATAACTCAAAACTACTGTTGAGTGACATGTCCTCCTTTAGATTTCAGTACTTCGGTTATCTACACTTATTTGGTTTGTCATTTTCCTTGTCTCTCCATTTACTTCACTTTTGAATTTTATTGTTGTGATTGTTGTTGATATCTTCAATTTTGGCTCTTCTTTCTAATTTGCAATTTCGTTTATGTGGTGCTTAGGTATATGAAACTTGTAAATGATTACTAAGACTGTCCTGACAATTTTCAATGTATCCTCTCTCAATCACCCAAATTAAAATGTAACCAAGTTACATGGCTACGAATCTGTTACCTAACACCTTGAGTGTTGTTCATGTTGAAATGATATGCGTATCACTTCACTGCATTGATCTCCACCAGTAATAAAATCTTCGGCTTTTCATATGTCAGGAGCTACTTGTCTTGATAATCAAATCAATGGGGAAGACGAAACAGTAATATACTTTAAAAATCTTGTTTATTGCACTACAATGTGACCCAGGTTTAGTATCTGATGTGATGATACTGACCTACCACAGCTACTTCCACTGCTGCTTATATGCAGTCCAGTCACTTTAATACAACCACTGCCCATGTTCGACATCAACATGCAATAATCACCCACAGACTGCAGCATTAACAATGGAAGGTAAATAAAGTGAGCTGGGAATGCAGAAAACAGTGCCGGCATAATGCAGAAATGGAGCGATTTAGCTGACGTCCAAAGGGGCATGATCACTGGCTTTTGGGCCAACGATGGAAGTACACAACTGGCCATTAAAATTGCTGACAAAGATGCAATGCAGATGATAAACGGGTATTCATTGGACAAATATATTATACTAGAATTGACATGTGATTACATTTTCACGCAATTTGGGTGCATAGATCCTGAGAAATCAGTACCCAGGAGAACCACCTCTGGCCATAATAACGGCCTTGATACACCTGGGCATTGAGTCAAATAGAGCTTGGATGGCGTGTACAAATGTCCATGTTGAAATGATATGAGTATCACTTCACTGCATTGATCTCCACCAGTAATAAAATCTTCGGCAGCTTCAACACGATACCACAGTTCATCAAGAGTAGTGACTGGCGTATTGTGACGAGTCAGTTGCTCGGCCACCATTGACCAGACGTTTTCAATTGGTGAGAGATCTGGAGAATGTGCTGGCGAGGGTAGCAGTCGAACATTTTCTGTATCCAGAAAGGCCCGTACAGGACCTGCAACTTGCGGTCGTGCATTATCCTGCTGAAATGTAGGGTTTCGCAGGGATCGAATGAAGGGTTGTGCCACAGGTCGTAACACATCTGAAATGTAACGTCCACTGTGCGATGTGCCGTCAATGTGAAGAGGAAGTGACCGAGACATGTAACCAATGGCACCCCATACCATCATGCCAGGTGATACGCCAGTATGGCGATGATGAATACACGCTTCCAATGTGCGTTCGCCGAGATGTCGCCAAACACGGATGCGACCATCATGATGCTGTAAACAGAACTTGGATTCATCCGAAAAAAATGACATTTAGCCATTCGTGCACCCAGATTCGTTGTCGAGTACACCATCGCAGGCGCTCCTGTCTGTGATACAGCGTCAAGAGTAACTGCAGCCATGGTGTCCGAACTGATAGTCCATGCTGTTGCAAACGACGTCGAACTGTTCGTGCAGACGGTTGTTGTCTTGCCACTTCCCCATCTGTTGACTCAGGGATCAAGACCTGACTGCACGGTCCGTTACAGCCATGCGGATAAGATGCCTGTCGTCTCGACTGCTAGTGATACGAGGCTGTTGTCACATTATTTAATTTATACGACATTTGAGAGGTAATCTAATGAAAAAACACTTGCGTTTTAATTATGTTGTGGTGAATTTCATATGTTATTTGACTATTTACTATTTATAATTAAATTTTCAAGGGCGTGGAACAGGCTTGGAAAGCCCAAGTCAAACCTCGATAAATAATGATGCGAATGACGTTATTCACAATCAGTAGCCAGACCACACGAGTAATGTACAATTACTCATCGGATGTGCTCTCGACATCACACGTTGCAGGATGTTATTTGTCATACAGGCACGGAAAACATAAATTGAAACTTCATGCAAATACAAGTGGTTTTTTCATTATATTACCTCTCAAATATATAAATTCGATAATGTGACCAGTGATGAAAATAAAGGTTATTAATGAAGTTTGAGCAGGAGTCGAACCGTTGCTTCATACACGTTTATCTGACGAAGCACGAACGCTAACCAGTTGACCACCATGAACTCTTGGTGCCTACTCATAGGTACATAATCCACATAGACGCGTAAAACCTCTTGCGATTTTCTCGGAATTGGCAGGCTGGTGCACCCTACTACTTGCAGATTAATTATGTTGTTTTAGTGGCCTATTGAAGGTGGACGTACAGGGAAGTACATAGCCGATGATTTTCGTGACGTGCAGAATGGAACTGCAAACTGTAAATTTGCTGTACATACTGTGGGGGACGCACAGTGAACTGCCGATAATGTGGACAGTGTTCCAGAAGTTGTAGGTGATGAAGTGGCACAGACGGATTTATTTCCGAAGCACGCGGATTAATCGCCGCTGGTGATGGCGCCGCCATTTCAGAACTGCAGACGGGGTTGGACACAAAAAGACGAAACGCGTTTGTAACGTTAATGATTGGGTCGATAGGACTAAATCCCTTCAGGAGTGGGTAATTGTGGATCGAAAGGTTCACGAAAGTGATAACATTTGCAATGTAGTATGTACTGAAAGTGAGAGGGAGCATAATGCAAAAATTGATCTTTGGTAATGCACTGTGGAACTTGGGGCAACATTGTTCCAGCTAGGGAAAACTGGGGCCAGTGATAAACAGCGGCAAGGTTCGTCTGTCATGAAGGACCAACCAATTCAGCTTCAGGCAAAATTGCTAAGGTTCAGTGCCTGTGATGCAGTATCGCAAGGAAACATAATATTGCGAAAAGAATTCAATCTGCCATTAGCGTTATGGGGAGGGAAATAAGGGAACCTACTCACCAACATATTGTGTATGGATTTTGACGTAGGATAGTTTTAGGGTGTGTTTTCTAGCGAAACGAATGTGTAACGTGTTACTGTAGTGTCTTGTACCAAAAGGGTCTGAAACGAGAAATTTGATTAGTTCTGTGGTTCGCCTCCTGAAATAACATGCAAGAACACTACAAAAAACTAGTAATTAGAAACACTTGAACATGATCACTCCTGGAAACTATAACACAAGAGAAGCAAGGAATATTTTTGGCCACTGAATTATCATCGCCACTGTAGTATCCTCATTGACATTGTTGAGACCTTGTAGCCACTTTACAGTCTTGTATCGCAAGGATTCAAAGGAGAGTATGTCGTTATGGGTGGCCAGCATCCTCTTTCTACAACACAGATGCATACGTGGATTAATACGGTTCTTTATTCACATGAACAGGATACTTAACTTGAATAGAGTCGATGTGTCATGGTACAAGCTCATCAGTAATAGTCCTCTTGCAGAAAACATCGGCAATTTTGTTATTACACACTTTAGCCTCACTGCTAGTCCTGCTAAAGGCACTAATCAGGTCGCTATGTACTATCGTAGACTGTGACGTGGGCTATATCAGCTCCGCGAGTGGCCTGACAGACGCCAAATTGGAAGAGTGAGTCAGTGAGCCCCACTGGTCAGCAGCAGCGGTCTAAATACATGCTGTCGAGAGGATGTTGACAGCGTGTTGATTGCAGGTACGTCTCTAGCCTTTCTCGTGATGGGCGCGCTTGATCCTGCACCTACTATCGATTTTCACGCTACATCTTTGCCGACCAGTGGGCTGGCGACAGCTTATGCCAGCACAGTTACAGGACAAAATTCCAGATGACATACCAAAACAGTGGATTAAGAAACCACAGGATAGACGAAGAGAGTTGCCAAGCATTAGAGATCAACAGATTCTGATTATATATTGTCAAATAATTAACGATAATTTATTAGGAAAGAAAGAGTCTTCAAGTGTTATTTTTAACTTGTTCTATATTTGGTGGCGATGGTTTAAGAGGGTTCGTTATTTGTCGTGAATGTTTGTTGTGATTAAAGGTAGAAATATCTTTGTAGGGATACCGCCACAAATAGTGAAGTAGTGGAATGTCTGCGACAGTTCGCTGGAGAACATGTTACGAGGTGTATGCACTGTATTGTATTGAATGCAAATAAAAGCTTTAGATCCATATATCGTGTCCACTGTATTACTGGTGCATTTCCTTATCATATACGAGAGAAACTATTCACATTGTTGACCCTAACTATCGTGAACGAAGCGATAACCGCGGAATTTCGACCTGAGTCGCCTTATTGGACATTAACAATGCAGCCACTGGACGTGAAACCTGTTTCATCAGCCATCCCATGCAGCTCTACTGCTCTGATTTCATCAGGACCTGCCGCCGGTTAGTGTTCTCACTGTGTTCAACAGCAGACGGTGTGGAAAACCGACCAAGATGCTAGTGCAAATGTTGCTTTGCAAGACACATTGAGTGTGCCACGACATTGAGTGTCAACAGAGCCATTATTAATGAACTTGCAATCTGAACCTACTCCAGCAAGTTTCAGTGATAGCCGCCATTTGGTGTCCACTAGGATGGATATTTCGCCAACTGTGTCTTCCACACTCCATGATCACTGCCATTCAGCACAACTGCTTTGCACACACAACTGAGTACAATGTCGATGCCAAGTTTGGTGTTACAATCACATCACTGATGCAGGTTGGTGGCCTTGGTTGTACCTTATTATTTGGTTTCCGTGGTACATCCAACTCTACACTGTGGATAGCATCGATCGTTAAAATTGAACCTCAGCTACAGTTAGTCATGATTGGGCAAGAGGTGGAACTCTTGCAGTAGAAATGTGTCCTAGCACACAGATTTTTTTTCGATTATGCAGCACAGGCAGCACATCAATGTGGGTGGCCTCACCCCTTCTGCCCTGTCGTCTGGCACACACTCCAAACTAACCTGATGCAACCCAACTTTGCATGAAGCTGATTTCATGCCTTCTCTCCTGAATGTCAAATGTCGGAATGCACATGACACCACACCCCTAGCAGATTTTGCCGCCTTGTGGTCACTATGCTGTTGGTACCACTTGTACTTAGGTGCCACTGCCCTTTACGAAATGACAAATACAATACAGGCTGCAGTAGGTGCACCAGATCACAACACAACATCAAATCACCTCTCTGCTGCATTGTCAACATACGCTGAAGGATGTCTGTATATTCATGACCAGTCTACAAACATGCATTTTGTTACTGACAAGGGTTCAGACGTAGGCATGGTGCTATCTCAGATGTTCGAATTACACACTGTAGCCCTTGGGTTGCAACTCCACACAACAATGATGCTAGCATCTGTGTGCACAACATTGAAGATCACATTGTACAACTCGTGGATGAGCTACACTGTCCTTGAACTTTCTATATCGCTGATGCTGAACCTGTGCTGGGGACCGATTTTCTCTGCAAATTTCGTTTCTCCGCTGATCTCGAGCATGCTGTCTCTTTCCATCACGTGACACATCAGTTTGTCATGTGGCTTTTTTCCCCAGCTCCAGCATGAGCCACGAACCAATGCCCACTATTTATACCGCTGCCCATATCTACTGTTTTTCAATTCTTCACGAGTGCATTGCAGTGTTGGAAGCTGTCACCACAAACCAGGAATGATTCCTCACAACCCACAATGATTCATGACTGCTAAGCTCCACCAACGGCAACGTGCATCAACAGATACAAGAAAAGTCTCTTGCATTCGCAGATACAGGTGGGCAAGCTAGACCTCTATGAAATGCTGCAGTTACCTCAGACAACATGACTATATCTTCGACATCCAGACACGCCCCCTCGCCACAGCCTGATGAAACTGCCCTGCAGGACCCACCACAATGTCACCTCCCACGGGTCAGTACAATGCTTTCTACGTCGTCCCTCCTGGTTCAGCAAACATTCCAATCTCCCACACAACACACTGTGTGCTATCAGGACTGCTATGACACACTGCATCAGTGTGACCCCAGGTTGCCCATTTGTCACAAAACACGAGCGTCTTGCACCTGCTCTTCCTGAAGCAGCTAAGACGGTGGTGTATGACTTGTTACACTCAGGTGTCGTTCGTTCTTTGAACAGTGCTTAGGCCTCTCCCATAAAGTCAGGCCCCAACAAAAACTGGTCTGTCCAGCTATTTGGCGTCTGCAGAAGTCTTAACTACTGCATGATTCATTAACCATGTTGAACATCCAAGACTTCAGACATTTCTCATGGGAGCTACTATTCTTGGTGTTGCTGCAAGACCTATTATCAAATCCCTGAGCATTTAGTCTAAGTCTCCAAGACGGCTATTATTATGCCCTGTGGTCGCTTCAAGTTCTTTGTCATACCCTATGGAGTGAAGAATGCAGCTCAAATATGGCAACGATTTATTGATAGGGTGCTTTTCAAGCTTGATTGCCGTTATGTAGTCCTTGATGATATCTTAATTTTCTCTGCCAACTCTCAAAGCAATGAATACCACACCCAAATGGTTCTCGCTGCCCTCCATGACGTAGGAGTGGTCATCAATGAGGAAGAATCACTACTGTGCAAGCCAGAGGTAACATTTCTCGAACACACCCTGAATACTAATGGGATAAAAGCAACACTAAATTATGCAACTTTTCTGCAGCTGCCACCGTTTAGAACCTATCATGAATTTTGCTGGTTCTTGGGCATGCTCAGTTAATAACTACGGACCCTTGCCACATGCTGCTGAGGTTCAAGCACCCTAAGCGACACCCTTGCCGGCCCGCACGCAAAGGGGAAATGGAAACTTGCCTGACTACAGATACGCAAACAAAATTCGATCATTCCAAAAAAGTCTTACGATGGCTATTACCGTAGTACACTTTACACTGGATGCCCAGCTTACCATCTTCAGAGACGTGAGTGATTTGGCCATCAGGGCAGTCCTCCAGCGAGAGTTGGCAAGTGACACACAACTCCATCTGTTACTACTCCAAGAAAGTCATGGCTTCTCAAATGAAATGGTGTGCATTCGACTATGAGTTGCTCGCCAAATATGAGGCTGTGTGCACCGTTCTGAAATACACTGAAGGTCGTCACATCGTCATCTCCACTGACCACAAACCATTCATGGACGCCATACTTCAGTAGAAGGACAAAGTCAGCGTCACACTACCCTACACTGTTGCCAAATTTATTCAAGATGGCAGAACCCAGGTGGCAGCAATAAATATAGCAACATCACACTGATGTCATGGTGGGAAGTTCAAAGTTTGTCAGGAAAATAGGTCAGTTGGGCTGCCTCCACTAACCTAACTCCACTCAGTCCGCCACCCCTGGAAATGGCGGTAAATTTAAAAAAAAACTTGAAATTCAAATTTATTGGTGGGAATGTCAAATTTTGTGTTTTCATTTTGAGATCTGGAGACCAACTTAGCTATTTCACAACAACTCTCAAAGCCATGAATGCCACACCCAAATGGTTCTCGCTGCCCTCCATGATGCAGGAGTGCTGTTGGCCCTTCTCCCCCTCTTTGCTCCCCTCCCCAGCACCCCCCCTCTTCTCCCCCATCTGGAAATTGGCAGGAAATTCGTTCAGTCTGTGTCACGCTGCTGGACTCGGGGACCTCACATCGCTAGGCTAATGTAGCATACATGAGACATGGTTTAAACCATTTATTTGAGAATATTGTTTATATCTGAAGTAGGATAACCCCTCGAAATTGATGCTGGTAATTAAAGAATTTAGATGATGTTAACTAGTTGTGTGGTTATATTTATTCCGATAGCGAAAGGAATCACTTAATTACACTGTCACAGATCGTGCTAAACGTGTCGCTAAAACTTTCTCACGCGCGATCCATGCACCGGAGACGCGAGCGCTTTGTGAAGCCATACGCCGGGTCGCTCAACACGCAACCACAGGGCGGCTGTGCTAAGCACTTCCTTGTCATGCTGGAAATATGCACAGCCTCGCCCCTCCACTTTATTTGTGGCAC
This sequence comes from Schistocerca gregaria, assembly GCF_023897955.1. Lineage (NCBI taxonomy): Eukaryota > Metazoa > Arthropoda > Insecta > Orthoptera > Acrididae > Schistocerca > Schistocerca gregaria. The sequence continues at coordinate 753,612,315 of NC_064931.1, forward strand.
ACGGATACCCCTTGTGGTTGAACACTAACTGCTTCAGGAGTTATTAAATCAGTTTTTTAAGCAATGTGCGGAATATTGTCACATACATATCCCAAGGGTGACACAGGAATTACGCAGCCGGTGTGGATGAGCGGTTCTAGGCGCTTCAGTCTGGAACCGCGCCACCGCTACGGTCGCAGGTTCGAATCCTGCCTCGGGCATGGATGTGTGTGATGTCCTTAGGTTAGTTTGGCTTAAGTAATTCTAAGTTCTAGGGGACTGATGACCTCAAATGTTAAGTCCCCTAGTGTTCAGAGCCATTTGCACCATTTTGAACACATGAACTAAATGTAATACTGCACAAAGAGAAAGAGAGGGACCTTTGCAGATGACGCAAGGATATTTAATCAAACAGTGATGTAATTACACGTTTTATTACGAGGACTGCCGCCACACTTGAACATAGACTCTAAGAACATCGCAGCGGGTTCTGTCATACTTGTGAAACCTGCCAGTCTTCATCATCCAGCCTTCCTCTCTGAGGCACTTCGAGCGTAATTTTTTTTTTTTTTTTTTTTTTTGAGAAATAGGTCCCGAAACCGATATCAGCTGATATCCGATTTTACACGCCAAAACGACGATATCTGGAAGTCGAAATAAATATCTCTGTAACTCTAAACAGGACCCTAACCACTTTTCGAGTTTAGCTACTTGTTTGAAGTACTACCAGAGCGAAAAATTTTTGAGTCCTTCAGCTGCTTCGGTGTTCATCGCTTTTCTGAAACGCTGAGTGGGCTTAGTTCATATTTGATGTTAAAGCTCTTATTTTTTATTTTTCCTCTGTAGTGTCTAAGCTCAGATGGGAAAATCATAACAATTACACATCTAAAAGTTCATGACATATTTCGAATCCCACAACAAATCATGAAAAAAAGACAAACAGAATTCGGAGCACTGCAGTACAGACGAGAAAAATGAGTGGAATTTTCTGTAAATTTTCGATGTCCTACTACTATTGGTCTGGAGATGCTCTAAAGTCACAACAGTGGGTGAGGGAAAATATTCCACGTGTTCGAACCAGAGGACGCTGGTCTGCTTGGACTTGTCTGTAAACACTCGAACAAAGAAGACATCACGTGACTCTCAGACGTAACAGAACTTCCTGTAGATACCTTTTTCCTGTCTTGTTTGAACCAGTCTGTGGAGACTCCTACACCCCACACAAAGGATGTCTTGTGACTCTCTGACGTCATGGAACTTCCTGTGACTGGAGCATTCTGATTGGATCTCACTGAATGTACCCGCGAAATTGTTGCTGCTAGTGTGGAAGCACTGACTGCCACTTTCTGTAGATGGACAGATTACAAGACTTTCAGTGGCAAACTATTTTATACAGATCGAAAACCGTACAGCAGTCATATTGCACTGACAGTTAAACTATGAAAAAGTGGTCTGAAGATCATGAGATACGGAAACTATTCCCAAACACACTTCCTCAATTCCACTGCTCTGCTACTGCTGCCAATGGACACGAGGCAACCGTCCCCACACAAAATGGCCTGATGTGCGATCAGAACGCCCCCTCCAGACAGCGGTCACTCTCTGGATTGGTGTACAAAGGCTGGGCTGGTTCCTCCAGCACAAAGGCGTCTGCTGATGATATTGTTTCCGATCTAACCTGCTTGCTGCCGTGGCTTCTGCAGCGAGTTGTGATAATCTCCAGACTCTGGGATTACAAGAACATATATATTTTCACATGATTTGCCAGAATATCACACCGTTTAGGGGGTAGTTCTCGATATCAAGCACATTGCAGTACGCTACCGATCGCTTGCACAGTATAATTCCAAGGTAAAGAGTGGAAATTATATCTGTAGAAACCCGAAACTTTAACTAGATCATTATGTGATATGTGCTGCAGACCACTGAGTAACCAGGAACTTGGTTTGTCTGCGAAGATCATTAGGTGAAAACTCGAAAGTACAGGAAACTTGGAGTTCCTCCCGTATTTTCTAACGAATGCCAGTGCCAATGATATAACAGATTCCAGATTATTCTTGCAATTTACAAAGGCAAGTAGGGTTTTAATACCTAAACTTGGGTGCGTTTCTCATGTTTAGAGACCCAACAAACGTCTCTTCCTAGAGACCTAGATGCACACAACACAAATCACAATCTATGTTCTCCCAACCAAATAAAGACGAGAAATGTGTAGAATGGCAGTACAAGCAGTCGAACGGTCAATTTACATGGGAGAGAATAATTTTCCAGCGCTAACACTCGCCCATATTCAATTTTCTCAAATTTCCGCGGAGAATACTCGCAACACGAGCAACTACGAAAGCTGCAGAACCTGTACTAAGTATTAGTTCGTTATATACTCACATAGAGGGCAACAAGGTTAGGTCAGCTGCATTCTTGTATCGTGCATCTCCAGTCCGCGTCTCAAAGGCCGCTCCTGCCGTAAGCTGGAAACGTCAATTCGTTCCAGACATTGGCTGGTTCGAACAAAACAGGGGAAAGGCATCTACGGGAAGTTCTGTTACGTCTGAGAGTCGCGTGATGTCTTCTTGGTTCGAGTGTACACAGACAAGTCCAAGGAGACCAGCCTCCTCTGGTTCAGGCAGGTGGGATATTTTCCAACACACGCTGTTGTGGCTTTAGAGCATCTCCAGACCAATAGTTGTAGGACATCGAAAATTCACCGAAAATTCTAGTCATTTTTCTCGTCTTTACTGCAGTGCTCTGAATTCTGTTTGCGTTTTTTTTTTTTTTTTCATGACTTGTTGTGGGATTCGAAAAATGTCATGAACTTTTAGATGTGTAATTGCTATGATTTTTCCATTTGAGCTTAGACACTAGTGTGCTTCGAAAACTGAGGGAAAATAAAAAATAAGAGCTTTAACATCACTGACTCGAGCAGCAAATATAAACTAAGCCCACACAGTGTTTCAGAAAAGTGATGAACACCGCAGCAGCTGAAGGACTCAGAAATTTTTCTCTCTCTGGTAGTACCTTCAAACAAGTAGTTAAAACTCGAAAAGTGGTTAGGGTCCTTTTTAGAATTATACAGATATTTATTTCAGCTTCCAGATATCGTCGTTTTGGCGTGTAAAATCGGATATTGCAAGTGATATCGGTTTCGGGATATATTTCCCACAAAACTGCGCGAAGTGCCTCAGAGAGGAAGGCTGGATGAAGACTGGCAGGTTTCACAAGTATGCCAGAACCCGACGTGACATTTTTAGAGTCGGTGTTCAAGTGTGGTGGCAGTCCTCGTAATAAAACGTGTAATTACATCATTATTTGATTAAATATCCTTGCGTCATCTCTCTTTCTCTCCCTTTGTGCAGTAGTACATTTAGTTCCAGTGTCATCTTCGGGATATGTATCTGACAATATTCCACACATTGATTAAAAAACTGATTTAATAACTCCTAAAGCAGTTCGTGTTCAACGACAAGGGGTATCCGTGTGCCACAAAGGAAGTGGATGAGCGAGGCTGCGCATATTTCCAGCATGACAGGAAGTGGTTAACGGGACCGCCCTGCGGTTGCGTGTTGAGCGTCCCGGCGCATGGCTTCACCCAGTGGTCGCGGCTCTGGTGCATGGATCGCGAGTGAGAAAGTTTTTGCGACATGTTTAGCACGATCTGTGACAGTGTAATTACGTAATTCCTTTCGCTATCGGAATTAAAAAACTGCCACAACTGATTAACATCATGTACATTGCTTAAACACCAGCATCAATTCCGAGGGGTACTTCAATTTCAAAAATAAACTATATTCACTAATAAATGGTTTAAACAATGCCTTACATACGCTACATTACCCTACCATTGTGAGATCCTCCCAGTCCAGCAACTCTACACAGACTGAACGAATTTCCTGCCAGTTTCCAGATGGAGGAGGAGAGGGGAGCAGAGGGGTGGGGTGGGAAGTGGAGGGGTGGGGAGGGGAGGTGTGTGTGTGGAGCGGAGGAGAGGTTTGGAGGAGGGCCAGCAGCACTCTCTGGTAGTGGTGTTGTGAACTAGGTCAGATGGTCTCTGCATTTGAAGGTGAATGCGCAAAATTTGATATTCCCACCAATAAATTTGAATTTCAAGCCCTTTTTTTTCATTATCCGCCATTTGCAGGGGTGGAATTACGTTAGTGGAGGTAGCCCAATTGATCTAATTTTGCAACAAAATTTGAACTTCGCCCCCCATGAGGTCAGTATGACATTGCCATATCTATAGCCGCCATCATGGTTCTGCTATCTTGAGTAAATTTGGCAACTGTACAGGGTGGGGTGACGCTTGCTTTGCCATACTACTTATGTTACCCATAAATGCCACTCGACCTATGACTATTTCACCATCTCATCTCATTGCTTAGTATTCCACCAATGTCTGTCGTCTAAACTACGTGGAAACATTGACACTGATTACCTCCCACGTGTGCAAGGATCTCTGTCCCTCTCTGTTACAGCTGAATGGCTGGGGAACAAGAGCAGGACCCAACAATTTCTGCCTTCCTCGATGATAATTTTTCCAGTCTCAAAATTGAGTGCTGATCAATTCCCAGTTTGGATGCCAGTGTCCTCTGAGATGTGTCCCAGCTCTGGCTTCCCAATTGCTCTGCCCCACACTGATGCAACGGCCAATCTTGAGTCCCCTCTATAACCTTGCTCATCTGGTAGTTCAATCGACGATCCATCTTGTCACCAAGCACTTCATTTGCCCAGCATCAGGCACAACTTTTGTGCATGGATGCGGGGATACCTAAAGTGCTAATGCAGTAAAGTGGGCCACCACATGTACACAGCCATTGGCAGCTTATACATACAGCGTGGGCCATTCTATCATGTACAGTTAGACCTTGTTGGAACCCTTCTGGAGTCGGATTGGCATACACACCTGTTTTCCATGATTGATCATGATTTGAACTGGGTGGAAGCTGTGCCAGTCGCAAATATCACAGCAGAATCCACAGCCATAGCCTTTGTGGAAGCTTGGATATTTGGATTTCCTTATGCAGTTGCCTCTATACCATGACCACCAATCAGTGTCAGCAATTTAAATCTTCGCTCTTCAGCACACAATATAAATTTTGCAGCACATTCTGCTATTGTACCACAGTATACCAACCCCCAGAGCAATTTTCTTATGGAATTATGGCATTAGACGATGAAGACGGCACTCGTGTACCACTGGGGAGCATGGGATGAGTCCCTTCTGTGAGTGCTCCTCGGCTTCAGTACAGTGTTCACTGATGACTTACATGCCTTGTTGGTGGAAGTACTGTATGGGGAGACCCTCATGCTGCTGGCAGTGTTTGCTCTTCTGCTCTTACATATGACTAAACGAAACTCCTCACATTGGTGTAGTGTGCCAGAAATTTCATACATAGGTCACTGGTGCCTCTACCATCTGTGCACTCATCCCCGACACCATTCATCCACAAGAATCTCACGGACCATGCATACGTCATGCTCCATGACGACACCATCTGCCAGCCTTGCAACCACCCTATACCAGGCTATTCTGGGTGTTGAAACGGGGTAGTCACATCTGACATAAAAGGTACTTCTATGATGGTCTCCATCAGCAGATGGAAACCTGTGTGGATCCTCTCCACCTTGGACGATCCAACTACTCCTCATGAAGACATTGCTTGTGATGAATTACCTCCTCCAAGCTCACAACTCACCAAACCAGCAACTATTACAGTCTACGTCCGCGACTTTGGATTGGACAAAGTCGGGGTCAAACTGGCTGACATGTAACTTTTGTTTTAATTTAGTCATGTGGCTCTGAGCTCTCTGTCTACGCCAATCACTACCCAACTCACCTTTACCTTCCACCTACCGCCAACTGTGGATTTTCCTTCTGTGTCCTTCTGTCTTTCTCCGCCAGGTGAGCTCACTATCACCCTGCTGGCTAACTCTCCAGGCCCCTCGCCATGTGCAGTTATGCCACCACTACTGCTGCCACCCACATGCAATCAACCACTGTCGACAGCACGTACAGAATCGCCTCCAGCCCCCAGTACCACACGCTACGGCTCACCCTATCGCCTTCCGCTATGATTCACATAGTAACGTCCTTACATGATATTCAGATGGTAGCCACCGACCTCACAGAACACCCTCAAGCCTCCATACACTGGGAAGGGCGCTCTGTGGTGACATTACCATAAATAAGATCACAGACCAGTATTCTCAAGTGGATGAGTGGAATGTCCATGACCGTGAGAGGAAGTTCGCTGCAGAACACATTACGAGGTGTACGTATTGAACTGGGTCATGTGCAAAAGACAGCTTTCTATCCACATATCATCATCAATTTATTACTTGTACATTCTCTTATCCTATATGACGGAAACTACCTATATGTTTCTCACTGATTACGATATTCAGTTGATGATGCTGCAGCTTCTGTGGGTGCCCGAGTGATTCGATCTTGTGCACTAATGCAACAATGGGGATGTATGAGATTAATAACGTAGTGCCCTTAACCAATTTTTGTGATGATTAATAATGCATTTAAACGAGTTATGGTAAGTTTTAGATTTGCCAGTAATTATGTGGATAAGTAGGAAACAGTGTTAGGAGTTGTATCTGTTTTATGTAATTATATATGGAATATTGTTTATTTTGTTTCGTTGTTTTTGTTATAAGTAATCAAGAGGAGGGACATATCGTGACATGGAACTAAAAGAGAGAGAGTTTTGGACAGTCTGTCGAGTGTAATATACAACTAAGTGGAACTGTTTGCTGCGAAGTGATTTGTTAAAGGAGTTTGCTGAGAAGAAGAGTTTTGATAATTTTAGCTCATAGTTTATTACATGACGATGCAATAAGGTGACACCTATGTTTGATAAACGAAATACAGTGTGAAAATTATTGAACTATAGGAAAAAATTTAAATTAGTTACAATTATGTCATTTACACATTTTATTCAACATGTAAACGTCACTACAGATATTCAGATTTTGCTTATGAGATGTCTGATATGCCTGACATCATTGGTGGTGATGTGGCGCAGATGAATAGCGAAATTCTGCATGGCCCAGTGAAGTGTCAGAACATCAATACTGTCGATGAGCTGTTTTCTGCTCAGCCGTGGTTACGAGGTTATTGCTGTATACCTCATATTTAATATAGCACTACAAAACGGAGTTGTATGTGTCCAGATGTGGAGAATGTGGCGGCCAATCGAGGCACATGCCAGTGGACTCTGGGAACCGTACCCCAGAGCCAGAATACTGTCCCCAAGTGCTCCTCCAGGACATAAATCACTCTCCTGCTTCAGGAGGTAGAGCCTCGTCTTGCATGAACCACATCTTGCCGAACTCAGGGTCACTTTGGATAATGTCGATTAAATCATGTTCCAAAATCTTCGAGTACCATTTGGTACTCACCCTGCCATCAAGGAATATTGCACTGATTATTCCGTGACTGGAAACTGTGAACCTCACAGTCATCCTTTGAGGATGAAGAGACTTCTTAATAGCGAAATGCGGATTCTCAGTCCCCCAAATGCGCCAATTTTGCTTATTGGCAAACCCATCCAAATGAAAGTGGACTTTGTCAGTAAACCAAACCATGTGCATACTAATTCCCAGCATGTCCCATGACCAACAGTGCAGCTTAAACGTCTTAATGCAAACTGTTCAGAAGTTATGACGATTTTATGTCACATAGTTCAATAACTGTCACCTTGTAAGAGGAAATAGAGAGAAGAACAGAGCCAGATTGGGTACTGAGGAATTTATAAAGATCAGAGACTTTAATAATGTATTTTACTAATCTGTAGCAAATGATTCTGTGGGCTAAACACAGAAAATGATGTGAAAAATTAAGAGCACAACCAATGGACCTTATAGTCTAAGTGGAGCAAGTGAAAATGGGAATCATGTATTGTATATAACTGTCAACTTGTCAGGAATTTGCAGGAATTAAAACCTGGAGGCTAGGTTTACTGAAGGAGGGGGACATTTTGTGTCATAAATAAATTACTTGGTGTGGTTAGGTAAAATTAAGACACCTTCCTTGGCCAACACAAGAACCCAGAGAATCAGGTCAAAACATACAGCTAGGCAGAAGCTACCCCAGGGCTACCTGGTGATGCAGCATGCATGGCACCTGAAGCATCATGCTGGTTACCTCACATCATTGCCAAGAGGAGGGCCAGGATTGTAAAAAAATATGAATGCAGCAAAATGACAAAGACACAATGGCCTAGACAGCCCAGTTACTTCATACCAGACACACAGACTTATTGTGGCATATGTGACTAGATCCAGTCCAGTGGAAAAATGAGTACACATGAAAGTCTATACTGGTCCATGAGGTGACAGAGTTCTATAAGCAACAACTATGAGACTTGGCCTCCGCTAATCATAGGCTTTCTCCTGGCTCTAAATCTGATGCTGTGCCTTTTTTAGCGGGTGGGTCACCTGCAGGCTTCCTCCCAGATGCTGCTGGCTTTTTCTACTGGAGTGCAGTTTTTCAAGGTCAAGGCAGTGCAGCTGTTCAACCAGCTCTGTCTGAGCAGACATAATGTCACTGTATGCCTCTGCTAGGAACAGTGGGCTTTCCTGCTGAGGGTCTTGTTCTATAAGAACAATCGTGGGGTTCTGAGTCTTTCGATGCAACTTGCCCTGAGATGCACAGCTGATCCCAGATGGCATACACACTGCCACACACACTGCATGTCAGCATTTCTGCTATGCCGCTGGCATCACAGCAAGCTGCAGGCCACCTGCTGTATCAGTGCCTTCCCACTCACTGTCCTCAGCACATGTCCTGTAAGATGTTGCCTTTGCAGAACATTGCTACGAAATATTGTAGGTTGTTCTGTAATAGAATGTGAGACTACTAATGATGTTTCTCTGAACAACAATTAGTGATCAACCTGACGACAAGCCACTGTCTCAACTCAACCCCAATTTCCTCTTTACAGGAGAGGAATGTTATAGTGTAGGCTGGCATCTGTGGCCTAGCTACCTGCCACACATTGGTGTACCATGGTTGCCACTATTTCAAGGTGCTTGCACATAACCGTGGGACTTCACATCTGCAGCAGCTGCAGTATCCGGTGGTGCTACATTCGCTGCGTACAGTGCTGCTGTCAATGGCACAAGCTCACTTTCGTGAGTCATGTGCTACCGTCATAGCTTCCAGGTATTTCTCCACCAGATGGCTTTGCTGGATGCTTCCCAGCCTCACTCCAGCAAGTTGACAGCAGGAGCTCACAGTTATGGTTCTCTGATCTCAACATCGTGAGTGCAGCACACTACAGTCAGGGGTTCAGGGCCCCACATAATGTTCAAACCACAGACTCATCACGAGTGCATCAGCATGGAATTCATATACGTCAGTGATATCCTATGAGGACATACAGTGTCCTTACTCACAAGGGAAACTCATCACATTTCTGTTACATTTAGTGGTAAGAAGGCCCAGTGGATAGACCGTCAGAAACTGAACACTGATTAAGCATAAATATTGGAAGAAGGTGTACTGAACTGTGAAAAAGAGCAGCTCAAGATGTGGAACAATGAGTGAATTTTAATGGCCACAGCGTTATGGTTATGTGGTCATGGTGTTGGTCTGTGAAGGGGGAGCTCTGCATTCAAATCTCACTTGTGCACCATTTTTGTTTCCCAAAATTATGGACTTTCCATCTGGTCATTGACATGTTTGTTCACTATACTTAAATTTATGTCTGCGTCATGATGTAACTTCCACTTGCAACAGTGAGGTGTAAGGAAGGGACCTCCAGATGTACGTACCTTCTTTTTGTTCTACACAGGTACCACATGTTATGACTCTTGCATTCTGTTATGGAAGTTTTGACTCTTGAATTCCTTTATAGTAACATAATTTGCACCCATTTATTTGTTGTTTTCATTTCTGTGAGAGGTCTATATGGCATCTTGCCTGCTCTCACTATTCATCACATTTACTTGTGAAGGTAATATATTCTTACCACATGACTCATATTCTATAACCAACGTGTAGTGTGACAATTGCCAAGACTACAGAGGGAAGACAGACATGTTGATGACTAGACAGAAAGTTCATAGCTTTGTGAAAAAAGAAATAGTGCACGAGTGAGATCTGAACACGGATCTCCCCATTCACATTCCACTTAACCATGATGTTACACATTTTGAGCTTGAACCATACACTGCTTCTATTTTGCTTATTTTTTCACAGTTAAGTGCACCTCCTTCCAGTTTTCATGCTTGCTCTGTGTTCAGTTATTGACAGGCTGTCCGCTGGGCCATTGTACCACTATATCTGAGGGTAGTGTAACAGGGAGTTTCCTTCATCAGTACTGCATTAGTATAACAGTGTGACTTGCACGTTCAAGAAACTGACATTGTGTTTAGTATCAAGCTCTTATCAGATCAGGATGATCTTTTAGTTGCATTAATTTGAAAGCTGCTTTCTGTTGTACTTGCTTAAAGTGCTGTGCTAATAAATCTCTATTGTTCTTTGGCTACCTGGGTACAGATGTTCATTGGATGCATGGATCATCCACAATATGGACTTAACATTTATAGGACCACATCAGTCAGTCACCCAGATTACTGCCCCCACAACTACTGGAAACGCTGCTGCCCCTCTTCAGGAACCACATGTTTGTCTGGCCTCCCCACATATATCCCTCCAGTGAGGTCCCATCTACAGTTCAGCTAGATGTATTGTTGAGGTGCTTGGACAATCCCACCTCATAGTATTATCCTGAAATTTTTAAACTAGGTGACACGCTCCACATGTTCACCACCAATCTTGTAATGTGATACTCTGAAGTTGTTTCTATTTGTTATGGCCATTATCTTGCATTAATCCACACTTAAAATCAGCTGCCATTCACTACACTAAGCAAAATTTTTTCTGCATTTCCGAATACTGTTGGCACTACCAGATAAATCGATTATGTAATCGTATGTTTGTTGGACATTTGCTGTCCAGCATAACATAGTCCAAAATTATTCATCATGTAAGTCTCACATCTGTGAACATACTCCTTATGATCTTATCTTGGTTATTAATGGCTGTCTGGTACATTGTCATTTTTCAAAAATCTAGGAAGAGGGAGTCTACCTGCTACCTACATCTACTGGTCACAAGAATAATGTGTGAATACAAGAAGTTGTGATTTTTCCATAGCTTATGCAGATTCATTTACAGTAGTGTGCTTTCCTGTAAGAACAAAATAATGTTTGAGCTTACAATATGCTCTACTCTTCGGCAATAGACAGACTGACTTTAGTAATGTTTTTGTTGCTGTGGTCTTCTGTCCATAGACTAGTTTTATCCACCTATCTGTACTAGTCTTGTGCAAGGCTCATCCTTTCTGTGAAACTACTGTAACGTACATCCACTTGAACCTACTTACCATAGCCTTGGTCTTACTCTATGAGTTTTACGCCTACACAGCTTTCTACATTAGCAAATTGCCAGATTGATGCATCAATATGTGTCCTATCACCTGATCTTTTCATTTAATCAAGTTGTGCCACAATTCTTTTTTCTCCCTATTTCAATTCAGCGCCTCCCCATTACTAATCTAATCTACTCATCTAATCTTCGATATTATTCTGTAGCAGCATATTTCAAAAGCTTGTATGTTATTCTTGTCTAAAATGCTTATCATCCACATTTGAGTAACTCTGATAATAAAATTAAAGCAATTTGGAATATTATTGAAAGGGAAACAGGTCAACCAAGAGCACAGGAAGACTTTAGTGCCATAAAACTGAATGACAAGTGTACTAACAAACAATCTGAAATTGGAAATATTTTCAATAATCATTTTTTAAATGTTGTGGAGAAAGTAGGATCTAGATCTTCACTAGAAGAGGCAAGGCTTCTAATAGAAGAGGCCATACCTGTGCAGTTTGAAACAACTGTATTTCCACGAACCTCTCCCTCTGAAATCAGTAAAATAATAAACTAACTGAAAAGTAAAAGCTCTTATGGAATTGATGGCATTTCCAGCAAGATACTTAAAGCTTGTTCCCCACAGATAAGTAGGATTCTCAGCCACGTATGTAATACCTCTTTGGAGCAGGGTGTTTTCCCCGATAGACTGAAATATGCCTTTGTAAAACCATTGCATAAAAAGGGGGATACGTCGAATGTCAACAACTATTGCCCAATCTCTCTTCTGACAGCTCTATAAAATTTTTTTGAGAAAGTAATGTATTCGAGAAGTAGCCTCCCATATACGTAAAAATAAAGTACTAACAAAATGTCAGTTTGGTTTTCAGAAAGGCTTTTCAACAGAAAATGCTATATACGCTTTCACTGATCAAATATTAAATGCTCTGAATAACCGGACATCACCCATTGGTATTTTTTGTGATCTCTTAAAGGCCTTTGACTGTGTAAATCATGGAATTCTTTTAGATAAGCTAAATCATTATGGTTTGAGGGGGGCAGTGCACAAATGGTTTAATTCATACTTAACTGGAAGAATGCAGAAAGTTGAAATAAGTGGTTCATGTAATGTTAATACAACAGCTGATTCCTCAAACTGGGGGGGCTATCAAGCATGGGGTCCCACAGGGTTCGGTCTTCGGTCCTTTACTGTTCTTGATATACATTAATGACTTACCATTCCATATTGATGAAGATGCAAAGTTAGTTCTTTTTGCTGATGATACAAGTATAGTAATAACATCCAAAAACCAAGAACTAAGTGATGTAATTGTAAATTATGTTTTTCACAAAATTATTAAGTGGTTCTCAGCAAACGGACTCTCTTTAAATTTTGATAAAACACAGTATATACAGTTCCGTACAGTAAATGGGACAACTCCAGTAATAAATATAGACTTTGAACACAAGTCTGTAGCTAAGGTAGAATTTCCAAAATTTTTAGGTGTGTCCATTGATGAGAGGTTAAACTGGAAGCAACACATTGATGGTCTGCTGAAACGTCTGAGTTCGGCTACGTATGCTATTAGGGTTATTGCAAATTTTGGTGATAAGAATCTCAGTAAATTAGCTTACTATGCCTACTTTCATTCACTGCTTTCGTATGGTATCATATTCTGGGGTAATTCATCATTGAGTAGAAAAGTATTCATTGCTCAAAAACGTGTAATCAGAATAATTGCTGGAGCCCACCCACAGTCATCTTGCAGACATCTATTTAAGGATATAGGGATCCTCACAGTAACCTCACAGTATATATATTCACTTATGAAATTTGTTGTTAATAATCCAGCCCAGTTCAAAAGTAATAGCAGTGTGTATAGCTATAACACCAGGAGAAAGGATGATCTTCACTATGCAGGGTTAAATCTGACTTTGGCACAGAAGGGGGTAAATTATGCTGCCACAAAAGTCTTTGGTCACCTACCAAACAGCATCAAAAGCCTGACAGATAGTCAACCAACATTTAAAAATAAATTAAAAGAATTTCTAGATGACAACTCCTTCTACTCATTGGCTGAATTTTTAGATATAAATTAAGGGAGGGAAAAAAAACTAACTTAAGCATTAGTGTCATGCAATATTTTGTGTAATGTAATTTCTTGTACATACATCTTTCATTAACCTGACACGTTCCACATCATTACGAAGTGTCGTATTCATGATCTATGGAACAAGTATTAATCTAATCTGAAGAAAAAATGCTGCACTTAGTGGTTGGCACGCAGTTCCACATCCCAGTTTAAGACAAAATATGTCTAGCAGAACCTAGTCTCGCCAACAGGTTTAATAGAAATGTGATTTAAAAAATGAGATAGTATGAACTCTTACACATGCCAGATCTGTCCCATTAGCTCAGTGAGATGAGACAATGCTGCAGGTAATGAATGTGCATACTTTCCAATGTTTGAGTCATGTTCATGACAAAGTGACTAGTTTCTTTGACAAGGTCATTTTTGGGCATGAGACATTGAAGCAATAATAAAACTCTCATGAAAATTCACTAAAAGTGATGCAGTTCTTTCTATCCAACTGTAAGCTTTTTATAATACTGTGGAACTCTTTAAGAATATCATCATGGGTGGTTCTTTCTGTCACGTTTCTTTTTGGTACTGACATGAAGATTTTCAGATTTTTTTGCTACCTGTACAGCATGGTGGTCAGAAATGGCAAGCTTAAGATTTCATGCATTATAGTAAAGTGACAGCTGTTAGATGTAATGTTGTTAATACATGATTTGGTGCCACTGACCTCTAGTGGGCTCATTTATACGAAAAGTTGGAGTTAAATTGACCTAGTATTAGCATTAGTTTTTTCGAGCTAGAGTCAGTAGACAGCCAGTCAATGATTATATCTCCAGTTAGTATGAAGTTAAGCCATCCATTTGTATTGCAGGGTTTACTGCCTTTGGCAACAAGGTCATTAACAATGCTGAAGAAAATATCTATGCTTCCACATGGAGACCTAAAATAATTAAGTTCCCTTTGCCCATTTGCTGCTAGTTTCATTATACCCTCTATGTTGAAAGTACTTGCATCTTTTATATTACAGTTACTACCTCTTGCAGCAAAGATTGCTACCCCACCACCATGTTCGACTTTTCTGCTGAAGGCAGAGCAGAATATCATGGAGAGTGGCTGATGTACAATAATTATCTCTAATTCATATACCAGTTTTCACCTAAAACTAAAACATCAGGGTTATCAGTTCCTGCTGTGGTATCCAAATCACTGCACTTACTGAAAGTTTTGAACGATTTGCTCAATTAATTTGAATCTAAGTTTGAGTTTTGAACGATTTGCTCAATTAATTTGAATCTAAGTTTGGAATGCTCAACATTCATTGGTTGGAGGTGTTACTCTCATAGATTGTCTAGCATGCCTTTCAAGTTTCCCTGATTATCATGTTAATGATTATTACAAGCATTTTGGATCTGAGAATGGTTTGTGGTGTTAGTAGCTACAAGATTATTATTATTATTATTATTACTATTATTATTGTTGTCATCTATGTTAAATGTGCTGCACTCAGTTGTGTTGTCCATATGATTTACACTGTTTTGGTACGTGGATATCAAGTTTTCTTTAGTTAGAGACTGAAATTTTCAGATGTAAATTGGGAACCACATTTAGAACCTTCAACAGAGTCGCCTATTCTACTAATAATAGTTTACATAGGAATTTAATTCACTCCTTGTAGAGTAAGAGCAATAAACCTTCTCAATCATATAAAATTACATGCGGGGATTGTCCAAAATTTTACATCGGGCAAATGGGGCGAGCTCTGGGTCTCAGGTATAAAGAGCATATTCCTACTAGAAGTGGTGACGGTACTAAGGGCTGTACTTATGCAGAACACCTTGTGTAAATGGCTCATGCGCTGAGCCCTCCAGTTAATATCGAGTTACTTTATGCTGAGGTCAAGAGCTTAAAACTGGATGTTTAGGAAGAAATGCAGATCTTTAAGCATCTGCAACATGTTAAAGACAATATCCTTAATGATCAACTCCTACTAAGAAATAGAAATTTTTTTACTTTGTTCTTCTTACTTGTAAATCTGATGATCTGGGGATTATCACATGCGCGCGCTGATTGACGAGTGCGGTTGGTCAAGCTGTTCATCATCTTTCTTTCTATCCTAATTTTCCTTTTACAATGAAGGTGATTTTAGCCCGTTGAACACCTCACGCTTTATACC
This sequence comes from Schistocerca gregaria, assembly GCF_023897955.1. NCBI lineage: Eukaryota > Metazoa > Arthropoda > Insecta > Orthoptera > Acrididae > Schistocerca > Schistocerca gregaria. The sequence continues at coordinate 753,627,931 of NC_064931.1, forward strand.
TATATCTTTATTACCTTGAAGTCTTTAGATTACGTCCCCTCAGCCTCCCCCACCCAGGCTAACTACTGGCTTTAGGTATAGTTTTTATGAGTTCCTCCTGTTGTCATAAGTAGCTTCATATATAAGTGTCTTCACTAGCATAAGCAACCGTGTGTGATTATTTTTAGGTTTCATCTCCTATTTGGCTCGTCTCTTGTTCTGTCCATTTCATTTTTTGATATACATTGATCCACGGTTGGGAATATATGGGCCATTTAGCCCTGACCCATGTATAAACTTTCTTGTATTCGTATGCACATGCGCATTCAAGTAACTTTCCTTGTCTTGCGCATGTGCATAGATAGCGGGTCAGGCTTGTAAGTGAGCGACCGTTTGTAGCTGCAGTTTATGATGGGTCATGGCCCATCGAACATACGCCGGTGTGAGGTGGAGCAACACCATTAAGTTAAGTAGTGGTTTTAACTTTGTACATATGTACTGTTTGTGTTTTCCTTTTCTTTTTCGTTTATAAATGTATAGCTATGGTGTTCTTTTAATCGTTGACAAAGGTATTCTTAGGCACTTGTGGGTTTTATTGTTGTTCTGAAGAAGGTGTAGTTATCTATGCCGAAACCTGGGTTGACACTTAACACTAGGTGCTTTTTTTGCAATCGAGGTGGGTTTTTTTGTCTTTTAATATAACCCACATTTAGTTCTCTATAACAGAGTGGTATTGTGGGGCAAGTTGTACTTTCTCTTTCTTCACAGTTTGTAGCATGAAATTTGTGATTTCAGAGGTTGTATCAGTGAAACCCATTTCATGTCTTGTGTTCTCTGCAAAATTTGCTTGCTTTAGTTACTACACACACCAAAAGAAGTTTTGCATCACCTCGATACCGAGAGTTCTGGAACCTGTACAGAAAATTGCAATCGAGATCAACATAAACATCACTTCCAAGATGGGGGTGCAAATTGTTGTCCATGAAGACAAATGTCCCGCCAATATGCTACTGATACGGTTTCACTATCGGTTGGAGGATGGCATTCACGTAACGTACAGTTGTTATGGCACCTCCCAAGACCACCAGCAGTACACATCGGCCCCACATAATGCCACCCCAAAACAGCAGGGAACCCCCGCCTTGTTGCACTCGCTGGACAGTGTGTCTAAGGCATTCAGCCTGACTGGGCTGCCTCCAAACACGTCTCCGAAGATTGTTTGGTTGAGGGCATATGCGACACTCATTGCTGAAGAGAATGTGTTGCCAATCCTGAGCGGTTCATTTGGCATGTTGTTGGGTCCATCTGTACTATGCTGCGTGGTGCGTGGTTGCAAAGATGGACCTCGCCATGGACACAGTTGGAGTCATAACATGACGTCCTGTGGCTGCACGAAAAGCTTTATTCAACATGGTGGAGTTGCTGTCAGGGTTCATGTGCGCCATAATCCATAGGTAGCGGTCATCCACTGCAGTAGTAGCCCTTGGGCAGCCTGAGCACGGCATGTCATCGACAGTTCCTGTCTCTCTCTGTCTCTATCTCGTCCATGTCTGAACAACATCACGTTGGTCCACTCCGAGGTGCCTGGACACTTCCCATGTTGAGAGCCCTCCCTGGCATAAAGTAACAATGCGGACACGATCAAACCGCAGTATTCACTGTCTAGGCATGGTCGAATTGCAGACAACATGACCTGTATACCTCCTTCCTGGTGGAATGACTGGAACTGATCAGCTGTCGGACCACCTCCGTGTAATAGGCGCTGCTCATGCATGGTTGTTTACATCTTTGGGTGGGTTTAGTGACATCTCTGAACAGTCAAAAGGACTGTGTCTGTGATACAATATCCACAGTCAACATCCATCTTCAGGAGTTCTGGGAACCGGGGTGACGCAAAACTTTTTTTTATTTGTGTATAACATTTGCAAATTTTGAAGACAGTTTATTTATCTGCAAATTTATACTACTTTCACAAATGATCAGTTTGGTAGATCATATAAATGGCAAATCAACTAAATACATTTTCTTTGATACGATGCAAGGTAGTTTGTTTCTTAAAGTATTTATTAGTTGCTGTCTGTTGTTGCAGGCAATATCATTTGTTACTGTTACTGTTATCAGATATGCATGTTTTGAGAGTGTTGTGGTTAGTTTTTCAGGACGAAACTTGATTTGGCCTTGTGGTAAACACAACCTAAACATTCAATGTTTGCATCTTCTGTTAGAAACTTAGATACATTGCAGTCTCACACGTCACTCAAGATGACAGCCTTGAACTTTTTGACACACAAATTTTGTTTCCCATTAAATTTTTTACTTACTTCCACTTTGTTTTGGGAATTAGTGATCAATAATTTGGTGTTTGTGGGCTTTGCTTGCATTGTTTTCACGTGAATATTGGTTTTACCTGACAGTAGACTTAGACTTCACCTTTTGTACTGCTGGTGATATACAAGTAACTGTAGTAATTCTTGTTTGAAGCACTAGAATCATGATCCTTGTTCAAAATTATTAACTTGTTTTTATCGACATTCCTAACTACTTGCAATTTACATGACCATGATCACACATTTTATTTTGATTGTGTTCTGTTGTAGGCAATTTTTTTCCACTTTTCCATATTTCTTCATGCGGTCTTCATATTCAGAATGTGTTGCAACTGAATCTCCTTTCAGTGCATTAATTTCCTCTTCCTGTGGCATCAAAATAACTTTGAGGTTAATTGCGTAGGCTTCTGCGGCCAGAGTTAGCCAACATAAACGTTTTCTGGGTTTGGTACCGCGTCATAATGTAAAACTACTGTGACTATAGAAAAGCCAACGTTTCGGCCACAATTACAGAGGCCTTCTTCTGGGTCCAATAGACTGCTGTAATCGTGGCCGAAACGTTGGCTTTTCTATAGCATCAGTAGTTTTAACATTATGATGTGGTACCAAACCCAGAAAACTTTTATGTCAACTTTGAGGTTGCTTACTACCAAGCACTCATCACAATGTTTTTCATCACTATTTCACCTTTCTTCAAGAGCTCTTCATGTTCAGGATGTATTGCAACTACATCTTCTTTTAACATATTAATTTCTTGTTCCTGCAATGTTAGGGATTTCTTTAAATTATTTTCAGCTAATTGCCTGACACAAGTATGCCACTGCTACCGATCTCCATCCTTTATGAGTTTCAGATTGATTTTCACACACTTATTGTGATGCTAGCACTTGCATTCCATGCATAAAGTACCTCTTGCTACCTTGTTAGAGCTTATATCACATGTGGAATGATCACATAATAATAAAATGTAGAGACTTTTTTCACCAGCCTTACTTGGAGTCATCTTGTGTTATCCATTTTACTTATTTTCAGAAGTATACAAAAAGTGAAAGAAAGATAGAACTTTCATACAGCAGGAACTTATTTCATCACTCCCTTAATCATCGCTTTACCTCCACCAGTCGCACTGTACCCTGTGAGTTCTTCTCCTGCTCGAAACACATCTACAAGGCTTAGTTTAAAATGGTTTGTTTTTAATTGGTTATGAGCTGCATTTTGTTTTCTGTTCATTCGGAACAAACATTTTTCAGTAGTATGCACTTTGTGAGTATACCACTATGTGCAGTATAGTCAAGAAACAGAAAAAAATATGAACAACCAGAACATACAATTCGAATGTGTCAAATACATCATGGTCCTTTGTAACATATGCACTCGTTATTTTCAGATGGCTCAGTTATCTGATCTTCACTACATTTTGTGTGTGTCATATTGGCAATACCCATGGGAGGGATTTGTTCATTTGGTATATATTCATGAAGCATAAAGATGTAGTAATCATAAAATACAGACAGCAACATAGAAATTTATTGTACTGAATTGTATTTTGGTGATGTTAAATACCTGCATTATAACAACTCCTCTTTGCTCTATTAGTTTTGAACACTACACTTCATCTTCAATTCTGAGTAGCCCAGAATGTATGTTAGTGACCACAAGCTTGGCTGCCCTGCTGTTAGCTCATTTTATTTTCTCACAAAAAAGCTTGACATTGAGAATACCTTCCCTTCACTGATACATGCCTGTGTTTGAATAGGTTCGACAGCTGTTTTATTTACATAAATTCATGGAATCATCACAGATATATATATATATATATATTTGAGTTATCCCATAAATTTGATAACTTCTTTCTAGAATGTCTCAGTGATCCACACGGATATTACAAACAAACGAAAGCTCTGATATCTGTATAGCATTTGGTTCCTTAGCATTCATTTTCCTAGAAAAGTTACCATGAACTTCACTGCTGTAAATATTACTACATGTTGCAACTATGGGTATTATATTTTCATCCAAAAATAACTTCATAATATCTATTTCTTTGTTGAGCTTCATTTTTTGTTCCAGGTAAATGCATAATAATATTACAAGATCTTGTTCTAACAATGATAGGCTATTTACCTTTCCACCATTTAGCTATTTGACCTTTTCCTAAAAGAAATACATCCTCTTGCATTACTTCTTCCCATGATTAATACTCATCATCTTCTGACACATGATGTTCTGAACACTGAATAAATTCTCAACTGCCAAGATCACTAAAATAATTTATTCATAGATATGACCAGTTTTGGCAATTCTCTATTGCCATCTTTGGATCTGTGTTTACATCGTTACATAATCTCCTCCATCAGTACAGTAAGTCGTGCTGTACAATGTACACAGAGGAGCCAAAAAAATGGTAAACATGCTTAATATCACACAGCGTCCCCGCAAGCACACAGAAGTATCACAACATGACTTGGCATGAACTCAGCTAATGTCTGAAGTAGTGCTGGAGGGAACTGATGCCATGAATCCTGCAGGGCTGTCCATAAATCCATAAGATTAAGAGGGGCTGGAGACTTCTTCTGAACAGAACACTGCAAGGCATCGCAAATATGTTCAATAATTTTCATGTCTGGGGATTTTAGTGGCCAGCACAAGCATTTAATCTCAGAAGAGTGTTCCTGGAGCCACTCTGTAGCAATTCCAGGTGTGTGGGGTGTCACATTTTCCTGCTGGAATTGCCCAAGTCCATCAGAATGCACAATGGACAGGAATGGATACAGGCGATCAGACAACATGCTTACGTACATGTCACCTGTCAGAGTCGTATCTAGACATGTTAGGGGTACCTTATCACTCCAAATTCACATGCCCCACACCATTAAAGAGCCTCCGCCAGCTTGAACAGCTCCCTGTTGACATGCAGCGTCCATGGATTCATGAGGTTGTCTCCATTCCCACAGATGTCCGTCCACTCGATAAAATTTGAAACGAGACTCGTCCTGTTCCGGCGCAACTTTAAGTGCTGGCACGTCGGTGTGAATGATACAGCAGAGAAGTCTGTGAGATGACATCAGCCAGTAGAATGCTAACTAGGACTACACCACAACAGGAGACACACCTATACGAAGAGAATATACGTGCCACTCCAGCTAGTCTAGGCTGCACTAGACGTCAGGCACTAGAAGTGCCACTCTAGAAGACAAGCTGTGACTTGTGATCTATATTAAGTGCTTGCATGGAAATTGTATATATCGAAGGACACTGATTATTTGCATGTCACCATTTGCTTGCGACCCATAACTGTAAGAAGGCAAAGTTAAGTATTGTCAATTCAGTGTACTGTAATAAACTCCATTAATAAGATTTGTTTGAATGTTGTCTAGCTATCTGAGAAAACAGCTTCCTAGGAACCCTATATTAGATGCTATACCGCCTTTTTGCCAGTTTCGTGAACAAGAAGAAGAATGGCTTGAGTGACTGCAACAGTTTGAAGCCCACGTAACTGCTCACAATGTATCAGGTACTGTGAAAAGCCATTACTTTCTCCCAACAGTAGGAAGTGCAGTGTTTAGGCTCACAAACAAACTATTTCCTAATGCCACTCCGAGTGAACTTTCATATGAACAGGTTGTAGATTCGCTAACTAACTATTATGACAAACAAGTAAATTTGGTAGCAGCTAGGTATCAATTCTTTAATTGCAAAAAATGGTCAGAACAAACTTATCGTGAGTGGGTAATAGATTTGCAAGGTATGATGAGGAAATACAAATTCAAATGTGCTTGTGGTGCTTTATATTCAGATGTTATGTTGCATGATGTGAACTCAGAGAATAGATTTTGAAACAGTCTGATCTATCACTTCATCAGGTCATGCAAATAATAGATCAATAAGATTCAGGTGCCCCGTTGGATGGTAAATTTGAACAGCCAGCAATTTTGTCGGGTTGAGTCCCTTGTTTCGGACCAGCCCATTCAGCAGCAGCTTGTGCTCGCCACGCCATGTAAACACCTCTCCACGCTGCATAAACAGTTCGCTAAACATGCGGCTACATCGACAAACAGAATTAAGTCATGCCCTTTGTATTATTCATGGCACAAATGCAAAGACTGTCCATCCTGACAAGCTCAGTGTTATGCGTGAAGCAGGAAAGGACATGTAAAATCCGTACGTTTGCAATGGAACAAACATAAGAAATCGGCCCATTCACAAAAATCTAGTCACACTACCCGTGTCATTACGGCAGTATATTCAAAGTCTGCAACAGGCATTCACAACATTGGCATACAAGCAGTTTCTTCAGTGCTATGCCAATCCAGGAAACTTTTTGTTCATTTGCTTCTTTACGGGATACATGTGAAATTTCAGTTGGACATGGCTGCCTCTGTTAAATTGCTCAATCGTCACACATATGAACTGCTAGGCTCCCCATGCCTGTCTAAAACTAGCACGCAACTTACGGCTTATAATGGGCAAGCCATTCCTGTTCTCGAAACATGTACTTTGCCTGCCATGTATCACTCACTTACGCAAACAATGACTTTTATGGTGCTACAATCATGCGATTGTGAGAACATATTTGGTCGTGATTCATTTGATTTGTTTGGTATTAATATTGAGGACAATCTGTTGTCAGTGTCTGGATTCCATCCATCAGTTGGTGTAGCTAGTTTGCTAAAAGAATTTCTGGAACTCTTTTCTTAAGGTTTATGCAATGCTAACAATTTTGTTGCACGTATTACCATGAAAGACAATGCTCAGGCAAAATTTTGCCAGGCCAGAACTGTTCCCATTGCATTACAGGACAAAGCCACTGCTGAACTTCAAGAATTGCAAGATAGCAGAGCTATTGGACCCATACAAGCTAGTCAATGGGCAAGTTAATTGGTTTTGCTAAACCTTCAGGTCCCATTCGCCTCTGTGTTGACTTTCAGTCTACAGTCAACCCATAAACTGTGGTTGATACTTATCCATTGCCACACCCACAGGATCTCATGTACCGATTAGGTTCTGGTCGCTACTTTTCAAAAATTTATTTGAGAGACGCATATCTTCAAATTCCATTACATGAAGAATCTCAAACCATGTGTGTTGTGAACACTCATTTGGGCTTGTTTAAATATTTGTGTTTGCTTTTTGGCAGTGCTTTCGCACCTACCATTTTCCAACGGTATTCGGAACAGCTGACAGCACAAGTACCAAACTATTCAAACTATTTGGACGACATTGTTGTAACAGGTTGTACACTTGAAGAACATATTGAAAATGTGGGTGCTTTGTTTCTTGTGTTATCTGATGCATGAATAAAGTGTAGACTGGACAAGTGTGATTTTTTTTAAAACCTGAGTTGCAGTGTCTTGGTCATGTCATAAACAATCAAGGTTTACATGCTCTTCAGTCGCATTTGTTAGCCACACGAGATTTGCCAGTTCTTCGCAATGTCACAGAATTTCAGTCAGTCTTAGGGAAAATGAACTATTATATTTGGTTCACACCAAATGCTGCACAAATCGCAGCTCCATTGCGTCGCAAGAATGTCTCCTTTGTTTTGAACAGATGAGTGCTACGTAGCTTTTCAAAAACTTAAAGATGCATTGCTCAGTGATCGATGCTTAATTCACTTTGATCCTGACAAACCAGTTGTATTGGGAGTTGAGGCTTCCTCTTATGGAATCGGTGCAGTGCTTTCACACAGTATTGGTGATAAAAGCAGGCCTACTGCTTTCACATAAAAAGCGTTGTCCAAAGCTCAGTGTAACTATTAACAAATACAGAAAGAGGCATTGCCTATTGCGTATTGTGTCACCAAATTCCATCACTATTTGTATGGCAGACAATTCTACTTAGTCATGGATCACAAGCCATTGGTGTTCTTGTTTCATCCAACAAAACTGGTTCCTGTACGAACTGCCAAAAAATTGCAAAGATAAGCTTTGTTGTTGTCGTCTCAATACCAGTATGAGATTGGGAATTTGTGTACTGTATGACAGTTCAACATGATATTGTGGATGCACTTTCACGTCTTCCGACGTGCCCTGATATAGACTTTGATGCTTGTGCTGTCTCTTGTCAAACTGATGCTCAGGATTCTGAATTGCTTCAGTCTTTTCCCTGAACTATAGGAAAATTGCACAGACCATGGAAGCGGATTCAGATCTGAACATTTAGATAAAGTACATTTGCACATCTTGACTACAGTCCTTGCATAGCATAAAGAATTCTGTAGTGTGCCGATACTTTGCACTTCTACATAGCCTCACTATACAGCACAGTGTGATTCTTATTCAGAAAAACAGTGGACAGTCACGTGTGTTGATCCCCAAAGCTTTGCAAAAAGAAGTGTTGCAGTTACTTCACCAAGGACACTGGGGGATAGTTCGTACGAAACAGTTAGTGCATCGACACTGTACTTGCCAGGGTATGGACACCCAAATAGAACAGATGGCGTCACAGTGTCACAGATGTGCAGAAAATCAGTCTGCTCCTCCACAAAAATTATCTGCTTGGCCTAAGTCACAATCATCATGACAACATGTGCACATAGACTTTGCGGGACCTTTTTGGAACACTCATTGGCTGATTGTGGTTGACTTGTATAGCAAGTTTCCTTTTGCTGTGTAAATGAACTCGACAACGTCACGTAGCACAGTTCAGGTGTTGTCCTCTATTTGTTGCCTTGAAGGTCTACCTGAAGTCATACTGTCACACAACAGCCCTCAGTTCATGTCAAATTAATCTGAAAAATTCTGTGAATTCAATGGCATACAGCTTCTAACTAGTGCACTGTTACACCCACAGTGAAACGGCGAAGTGGAAGGATTTGTCAGAACCTTCAAGCTGTAGATGGCCAAACTTTGCTCCGCACACAACAGGGATCAAGCAATGCTACTATTTCTTGCCTCCTATCATTCACGCCCAGGACATGGACCATCACTTGTGTAATTGCTTCACGGCCACTGCCATCGGACACTGCTCCACCACCCTCAGCAACAGTGCTGAAGGAAGGCCACAAGTGTTGCTTTGCACTGCATGATATTGTCTTTTACAGGGTTTTTAGCAGCAGCAGACAGTGGGTGTGAGGCGAGATCATCCATTGACTTGGCACTTGCAAGTATCTCCTTTCAGGTCCAGACAGCATGCAATGCTGACATCAAAATCAACTTCGCCACTGTCATGTGAATAATGACATTTCTGTGTCTCTTCCCCCAGATTCACAGCTCCAGAGGACAGTGCGGCCACAGTAGCAACGGGGCAGAGCCTTCGCCTCCTCTCATCCTACCAATGGAGCTGAACCACCACAGCTGCAATGCCTTCTACATCTGGAGGTGGACGTGTATCCTTCGGGTCATTTTTCGGGGGACGTTTCCGCCAGAGCAAAGGTTGAATGCCGGGGTATGATTGAAAGCTTGACGTACCCTGCAGCCACAGCTTCAGGTCCAGTGTAGCATCCACCCTCTGGCCTCCCCTGCCATTGTTGCACTCCCAACACGATGGAGGTCTGTTGCTTTGGGGAGGGGGGGGGGGGAATGTTCCAACGTAACATTTAGTGCCAGCATCTCGGCCAATAGAATGCTGACTAGGACGATACCACGACAGGAGCGGCACCTATACAAAGAGGATATAAGCGCCACTCCAGCTAGCCTCGGCCACACTGGACGTCGAGTACTAGAAGAGCTGAACTAGAAGATGAGCCATGACTTGTGATCTATATTATTTGATTGCATGGAAATTATATATATCGAAAAACATTGATTATTTGCATGTCACCATTTGCTTGTGACAAATCATTAGTAAGGAGGCAAAGTTAAGTATTGTCCATCAAATTTACTGTAATAAACTCCATTAGTAAGATTTGTCTAGCTATCTGAGAAAACAACTTCCGAGGCATCCTATATTAGACAAGTAGGCACAATCCCACATGCCCAACCAAGCAACCTGTTTCCAGTCAACAAAAATCCAATATTGGTGTTGACAGGTCCAGGCGAGGCGCAGAGCTTCATGTACTGTAGTCAGAAATGGCACATGAGTGGGCCTTCCGCTCTGAAAGCCCATGTCGATAATATTTCATTGAATGCTTCACATGCTGATACTTTTTGATGGTCGAGCATTGAAATCTGCAGCAATTTGTGGAAGGGTTGCACTTTTGACATATGGAACAATTCTCTTCAGTCATCGTTGCTCCCATTCTTGCAGGATCTTTTTTGGCCGCAGCGATGTAGGAGATTTGATGTTTTACCAGATTCCTCATATTCACAGTACACTCGTGAAATGGTCGTATGGGAAAATTCCCACTTCACCGCTGCCTCGGAGATGATGTGTTCCGTTGCTCATGAGCCGACTATAACACCATGTTCAAACTCACTTAAATCTTGATAAGTTGCCACTGTGCAGCAGTAATGATCTAACAACTGTGCCAGACACTTGTTGTCTTATACAGGTGTTGCTGACCGCAGTGCCGTATTCTGTCTGTTTACAGCTCTCTGTATTTGAATATGGTGCTGATACCAGCTTCTCTGGTGTTTCTGTGTATGTCCATGTTGGTATTGTGAGCTACTCTAGAAGTCAACATGTCAATTTTAAAACAACAGTTATGCACGCACATATTATGCACAAGTTGCATACAAGTTCATTTCATGAACAAATGATGCTGTCTCCTTCCTGTAGTTGAGAGTCATATATATAGTCACGAACAGTTGTTTTTGTGGAGTAATACAAGAAATGTTGAAAATTACATATTAATGAAGAAGGAAATTAATATTGTAAGTAATTTTATTTGTGATTTGTTTTACATATAGACATTCTTTGGCTTCTCCAGAGACAGAACATACAGAATGTTCTCACAAATAAACTTCACTTTGAAGTTTTACTGACGGGTTTTCCAGCAAGCTCTGTATGATCTGCTTTCCTCCCTCTTCAATGAACATTGGGCAGTACCTTTTTGCTGAAAAAGAATTAAAGAAATAATGAAAAATATTACAACATACACTCTTTCACTTTTTGATGGTGAGCTCATAAAACACATGAGAGAGAGAGAGAGAGAGAGAGAGAGAGAGAGAGAGAGAGAGAGAGAGAGAGAGAGGAGGGGTGGGGGGGGGATGAGCGAATCTCGTATAGTGAATACGGAAGAAGTGCGGTGAGGAAGCGGTGAAACTTAGAGAGATACAGGAAAACAAGGATAGAAGTCAAGTGCAGAGAGAACTTGTCCAGTGATGCAAATGGGGTGGGAGGAGGGCAAGACAGTTGCAGACCACGACAACATTAGAGCATATAAGAGGACAGCTTATATACTGTGAGGAGTTAAAAAAATACATCAAAATGCACACAGAAACTTAATAATATAACTGAAGTTACTCTTAACATTTTTTGTGGTGGGTGGGGGGGGGGGGGGGTGGGGGGGGGGGACGAGAAATAAGAGTACACTCTTATGAAGGAGGCAAGGTTTGATGGTGGGCAGAGTGCAGGAGATTGAGGCTGGGAGGATTGCAGAACTGAAAGATGTGATAGAGGAGCAGTTCCCACATGTGCAATACAGAAAAACTAATTTTAAGGGGCACAGCAAGGGAGGGAGGGAGGGAGACAGTGCTATTTGAAACAGTTGCATAGTGACATGGGTGGACAGATGGCTGAGCTCTACCTCCTCCCATCCCCAACACATACTCTGGTCCCCTGTATCTTTGTGTGTGACATATAACTGCCACTCTTATCTCGATATCTTGCAACCCTTATTGCTTGCCTCTTCCATAGCCACACTACCCACATCATTTGATATAACCGCTAATCCTAGTGAGACCATAGCTATCGGAGAGTATAGAGACCCCGGTCGGTTAGAGTTAGTGTGTGTGTGTGTGTGTGTGTGTGTGTGTGTGTGTGTGTGCGCGCGCGCGCGCGTCAAGGGGGGAGGGGGCGTGAGTGCCCCCCCCCCCCCCCCCCCACCCCCCCCCTGTGTAAGATCACGAAAGATGATGGATGATGCAGGCATCAACTGTATTCAGCTGCACGACACAGACTACAATATGTTTCACCATGATTCACTGATTTGGACAAATTTTTTGTTTCTCTTATCACTGTAGAAGGTTGTTATAAAATTGGAATATAATGTAGGCTGCTTTCTCTTTCATGATGAAAGTCTTACCAGTGAAGAAAGCAAGGGCTGGTATAGTAGGAGGATGCAAAGGATAAATTTTGTATCATGATAATAAAAGAAATACGAACATTGAAGTGGACTGCAGTTGTTAGATGACATCTCACAAAGCTGTTGCAGAGATTATGTGATCATCAAACTGGTATTTTAGATTGTCTGGCAACAGGCTACAGTAATGTGCACTTTACTTCAGAACTTAAATTTATGGATTAATTGTGATGAAAATGGTTGTGTATTTACACTGTGCACATCATTGTGTTACAAGAGGACTGGTTCTTGGGTGTTTCATATTGGGACTAAGCAAATTTGTTGGTAACTAGTATGGTACAGAAAATGTACTAATAGCTCCAACTGGTTGGGACTGACAAGAAGTAAAGCAATGGTGATGTTTTTCATGAATTTGCAGGGTGAATTTATACCAAAACACACATATCTGGCACAGGCATAAAAAATGTGGACAATAATGGATTCATGATGTGGATCAGGTATAAAATGTTAATATTTAGATATTACTTATGGTAACATTAATAGCCAAAGTTTTCAGAACTGACATATAATATCACACAAATCAGTTTGATTTAGTTGAGTGGGTAACTTCCAAAGAATGTCTCTGCTGATATGCCAAACAAAATCCAACTGCAGACACCAAATTATTAGGTACCACTGTGAGCTCATTGGATAAGCCACATAAAATTTCCATCAACAACAAACATTATCAATCAAATTGTGGACAATAGTCACAACAAACATAGAAATAAAGTGTCTGAAAACATACATAGGGAGGAGGGAATAATTCCATCAACCCAATCAACAGAGTTAAGGCCTTGATTGCATGAGTTATCAAGTTGTCAGAAAACATGCATTCAATAAATGCATTATTTCCAAGAAAAAGAAAAAGAAAAAGAAAAAGAAAAAAGATTGTCTTCTATCTTCATAAACTTACCATTCTTTGTACAAACATGATGGATGGCCCACACTGCCCACAGCTGAACTTGATGTGTCTCAAAACATTTCAATAATGGAAAAAACGGTTGAAATGATCGATAAGCTACCATTTCCCCATCTGGCGTTTCCCAGTCTATTACAACTTCTTCCTAAAATTGAAAGAGCAATTTCTATTGTGTCACTAGTTTTTGCACAATAGACAAGCAATATAAGAAACTGTTTCACAAACATTAGCACATACTTAGCACTATGCAAAGTGAAATAACCAAAGCAGTATTCTAAACAAAACTTCGGAGGGAAAATATTATAAATATTTAAAGCTGACACAACTTTTGATGAAAAGCCATTTCGGCTGCTAGTGGATACTTTATTAAGTTCATGACTTATTTCAGAATTTACAGTCAGGCATCTTTTTCCTGGATGTTGCTTCTCAACAGCACAATCTTCAAACCCATTCAAAAATGGCTTGACTGTAAAGGCCAAAACCAGTCGCAGAATTAATAATGAATAATGAAGCCAATTTCATTAACTGAGTACAGTTGTAGAATTACAGCACCCTCTGAAGATGGAAAAAACTAATAATAACAGTTTTACTTTGATACATTAAATCTCAATGTCACTACTGCTTGTTTCACAAGTTTGCCACATTAACCCAGTGGATAGTGCTCCTGACCAAGTGAAATAAGAAAAAAATGAGGCTGTCTTCAGTGTAGTAATGAACAACATAAGTAAGCTATAATGTGTACTGAGAAGCATACAAATAGAAAATATATGACGGTAGTAGCTGTTCCCGAAAGAACAGTTACCATTGATGACCATGCAGCTTTGCTAGAATGAAACGATAATTAAATGGACACCCTAGCTGCAAACAGGCGTTGATATACTTCATTGGGGACATGTTGAAAATGTGTGCCCTGACTGGGACTCGAACCTGGGATCTCCTGCTTACACGGCAGACGCTCTATCCATCTGAGCCACCGAGGGCACAGAGGATATTGTGCCTGCAGTGACTTATCCCTTGCATGTTCCCCGTAAGACCCACATTCCCAACATATCCACACCACTACATTCGTAGTGCTCTGAATAGATGTTTGCCCATCGTACTCATTACTCGTGGCAGATTAATCTACCAAGTCCTGTACCAGTTTGTGCATAGCGTGTGCATTCGCACAAGGCCAATAGCCGGGCAGCCATATTTTAATTATATATGACAGTAGTATCTGTTCCCAAAAGAATGGCTTCTTGGCCATTGACCTTCTTCTGCAAACGCACACGCTATGCCCGAACTCGTTCGGGACTTGGTTGATTAACCTGCCACGAGTAATGAGTATGATGGGGAAACATCTATTACGTGCACTACGAATGTAGTGGTGTGGACATGTTGGGAATGTGGGTCTCACGGGGAGCGTGCAAGGGATAAGTCCCTGCAAGCAAAAGGGATAAGTCCCTGCAGGCGCAATATCCTCTGTGCCCTCAGTGGCTCAGATAGATAGAGCATCTACCATGCTAGCAGGCGATCCCGGGTTCAAGTCCCGGTCAGGGCACACATTTTCAACATGTCCCTAATGAAGTATATCAATGACTGTTTGCAGCTAGGGTGTCCATTTAATTATAATTTCAAATAAAAATGTTTTGTTGTTTGAAGATTACAAGGCGTAGAATGTATGGCAGATATAAAATTACCAGCACAAAATAATTGATAACATCATGTGAGGTATGTCAGCAATCTTACAACAACTTTATTTTCCAAATTAGTATTGTAGTAACACGGTTCACGTTTTCCATCGCACTTCACATAGCGTAGACAGGGAACTGTCTCCTAGGCATGCCCGATGTGAACTGACTGGGCACGGCCCCTGCTGCCTGAGTTGTTGTTGTTGTTGTTGTTCCGCCGGCAGAGGTCACGGTCGAATTCTCGCGTGCCCTCTGTTCCGCTGGCAGAGGTTGCAGCCGAATTCTTGCGTGCCCTCTGGTAGACGGGACTCTACTTGCGGCAACTACCATCCGTGACGTGCCGTGCCGATGTGCGCCTCCCGCGATCTTTCTGGCGGCTACTGCACTCCTCCTCCTCCTTCGGGGGGGTGAAGCCACTGTGATCCACTGCATCGGAAGGTGGAGCGTCGTGCAGGAGCGATTACCTCCATGTCCATCGGAAGGCTGGAGCCGAGGGGATCAGCCAACTCTTGAGCCGGAACCTTCGAATATGGCCGGAAGTCACCCATATGAAGAGGCCCCCGTCGTTCCACCACCGGAGCCCGGGACAGAAAGGGAGACAAGCCGTCGTACTCCAGATCCTGGTCCACGTTGGGAGGGGCAAGACCCAGTGGCGGGGATGACGGGGAAGGGACAACCACAGGTGAACCAGGCTCCTGAGAAACCGGGCCTGCGAGGGGGGCCGGCTCTCGCTGGGGCATCTCTAACGATGGTGCTGCCGGTGCTGGAGCTACTGGAGGCTGCCAAGGCTGAGAGCCATCGCAGTGTGATGGAGTCACAGGGGCGAGGGGCGATAGCGTCGCCTGAGAAACCAACACGGGTGCCGGCAATGGGGAAGCCAGTGCCTGAGGGGTCGGAGGTTGGATGCCCAAAGGTGGACATAGATCATTTTGGTGACGACGTACCTCCCGGTCCCCCGCCTGCAACGTATAGAGCCGGCGGCCATTTCAGTACAGGACCACCACCAGTATCCAACGCGGATTGCGACCAAATCCACGTGCCCAGACCGGCATACCCGGTGGAAAGCTGGGTACTCCGTTTTGCGAAGACTGGCAAGGACCAGGCCAGAGGAGATGCAGCAGAGTCCTAGGTTAGTGCCCTTGGAGGAGCTCTGTGGGGCTGTGTTCACCCATTGGTATGGTCCGGTATGCCATCAGGAAAAACGTCAATGCCTCCTCCACAGGAAATTCGGGCACATACTTTTTCATCTGCGTCTTAAATATGCGCACCATACGCTCAGCTTCCCCATTCGATTGTGGATGAAAGGGGAGAGAGCAAATGTGCTGAATACCGAAGCGCCTACAAAAATCCTGGAAGGTCTGAAAAATAAACTGAGGTCCATTGGCCGAGGCCAGGGTGACTGGCAGACCTTCCACAGAAAAGATTTTTGCTAGTGCCTGGATTGCAACTTCTGAAGTGGTTGAGGAGCAGCGAACCACATATGGGAATCGGGAATAAGCGTCAATGACAATGAGCCAAAAGCCATTGAGAAATGGGACCGCAAAATCGATGTGAACACATTCCCATGCCTGGGTTGCAGGTTGCCATGAAGAGAACGCTGACCTGGGAGATGCCTGTTGGCTCGCACACTGGGAACAGGCGGCCACCAAGTGCTCAATTTCTCTTCAATACCGGGCCAGTACAATTGTCTGCGAGCCAAGGTTTTAGTACGGGAAACACCCCAGTTCCCCTCATGTAATAACGTGAGGACTTCCCTTCGCAAACTTGCAGGAACAACCACGCGAGGAGCTGTATCATCAGTAGCCAGAAGGAGAAATCCTTCCAAGACTGAGAGGTGGTCTCATAGAACAAAATAATTACGAAGAGGGTCCGAGGCCCAGCCTGGAGGTCGGGATGACAACCCCTGCTGAATGAGACGAACTACTTGCCAGAGAACCAGGTCAACCGCCGTTTCCCTGGCAACTCTAGAACTAGTGATCGGGAAGCCATCAACCGCTTGGCGGGACACCACATCCAAACGAAACACATAATCTCCTCTCAATCGAACTTAGGATCCGGGCCCACTGGAAGACGGGAAAGAGTGTCTGCATTGACATGCTGTCCGGTAGGGTGAAAATGAATGTCATAATGGTAGTTAGAGAGGAACAAGGCCCAGCGCTGTAGTCTGTGGGCAGCCCTATCCGGAATGTGAGAGGCGGGGCCAAATAACGATTTTAATGGCTTATGGTCAGTGATTAACTGAAACTTCGTGCCATACAAGAAAGGGTGAAACTTGGTAACAGCGTAGACAATGGCCAAAGCCTCTTTTTCCACCTGGGAGTAATGGGCCTGCGTGGGACTAAGGGTTTTAGACACAAAAGCCAGTGGCTGCTCGGAACCATCCACGCTGCGATGGGCCAGGGCCGCCCCCACCCCATACTGTGAAGCATCTGTAGCCAGGACCAACGGCTTATGGGGGTCAAAAGTAGCCAAACAAGGCGCTGACGTGAGGAGGCCCTTCAACGAGATGAACACACGCTCGCATGCAGGTGACCAATCAAAATTAACATCCTTGCGCAGAAGACAGTGTAGGGGGTGGGCTATGGTGGAAGCCCTGGGAATGAACCGGTGGTAATAGGCAATCTTGTCTAAAAAAGCTTGTAACTCCTTCAGTGAAGCGGGCTGCGGAAGGTAGATGATACCTTGGACCAAACTTCCTAGCGACTGGACACCGTGCCACATACTCAATGGACAGTTGGAAGACATTTGACTTACACAGGTTGCAACGCAAGCCCACAGACCTGAATTTGAGAAAGAGCGTGCGAAGGTTGTGCAAGTGATTCTTTGTGCTGCGGCCTGTGACAATGATGTCATCCAGGTAATTAATACAATGAGGGATTGTTGACGTGACGTGCTCAAGATAATGCTGGAATATTGCCAGGGCACTGGATATTCCGAAGGCCAACCGCTGGTATTGGTAAAGGCCAAACGGGGTGTTGATGACCGCCAGCCGTTTGGAGTCCTCATCAAGTGGTATCTGATGATAAGCCTCCAAAAGATAGATTTTCGAAAAATATAGGCTTTCCGCCACGGCGGAGAACAATTCATCAGCATGAGGCAAAGGATAGGTGTCCACCACCAATTGGGAATTAATGGTGGCCTTGAAATCGCCACAAAGACGTAATTTTCCCGAGGGTTTCCTGACAATAACGAGGGGCGAAGCCCACTCACTAGAAGAAATGGGAAGAACGAAAACTAGGGCTGTCAGCCGGTCTAGCTCTTCTTTTACCTGAGGGTGGAGAGCCAAGGGGATCTGCCTCGCGCATAGAAAATGTGGGCGAGCCAACGCCTTCAACGTTAAGTGAGCTTCAAAGTCTGAAACACACGCCAGGCCCTCCTCAAAGATATCCGGAGAGTCAGAGATCAAAGATTCCAATGATTGATAGGGAACGTCTTCGGAGACCAACTGTATGGTTTCAGCGATAGAAAAACCAAAAGCTTGAAAGGCATCCGAGCCAAATGGTTAGCAGAGCTCACATCACTGACAACAATAAAAGTAATAGGCTGAGTGACTTATTTGTAAGTCACGTCGGTAGTGAATTGACCCAGTAGAGGAATGAACTGTTTACCATAACCACATAGACGCCGGTAAACTGACGCCAATGGGGGCGACCCAAGGTCGGAGTAAGTTTGTGCAATCAACAAAGAAACTGCTGCGCCCGTATCTACTTGCAGTTGTAATCGGAGTGACCGAACCGACACCTCGATAAAGAGTTTGTGTGCTGATGCGTCGGGAGCCTGGCCTGATGAAACTTCCTGAATGTAAATGTCCACGTCCTCTGTACCTGCTTCTTTCGATTCTTTTGAGGCTGAGCGGCAAACATTAGCAATATGTCCTTTTTTATTACATTTGCGACAAACGGCTCAACGCTGGGGGCACTCTGACTGAACATGATGTGTATAGCACGACGCACAGGACGTTAACAGGGGCCGGCGGCTGGAACTCTGTTTACGCGCCATGCAGGAGCGGCCGTAATGGCCGGATTGTACCGCTCGCATGTCGTCCACCCTAGACACAGTGGACGCGGCCGCACCGCCCTGAACTGCCGCGATGTCGCACCACGCTTCCAACTGTTGACCTGCGGTGTGAAAGACTTCATACGATTGAGCAATGGACAGCACTTCCTCAAGGGAAGGGTCTTCTAACTGCAGGGTCCGTTGCTGGACCTCCCTATCATGACGTCGCGCACCATAACGTGGGCATACAACTCTTGCGACTGCTCCGTGACAAAATGACACTTGTGACTAAGACCGTACAGGGTAGCGGCCCACGCCCGATAAGACTGATGGGGTTGCTTCTTGCATTGATAGAACTTGACCCTAGCTGCCACAACACATGCATGCGGCGGCGATAATATGAAGACAGCAATGAACACAATGCGTCAAAAGACAAGGACGAGGGCTGCTGCAACAGCGCTAGCTGCCGCAAAACTTGATACAGTGAGGGAGATATCCAAGACAAGAAAAGAGCACGACATACCTCTGCATCGGCAACATGAAATGCCTGGAAATGCTGCTGAAGGCGATGTTCATATGCACCCCAATCCTCCGCCGTCTCGTCATACAGGGGAAAGGGAGGAGAGAACGGCGCTGGAGCAGACTGCGTGGAGAGCAACGCCGGGAGCACTTCTTTCATGGTGGCCATGCCGTGGATAAGCTGCGAAACCGGAACAACGACGCAACATGCGGAATAATGACCCTACTCATCGCCAATTGTGTAGTAATACGGTTCACGTTTTCTGTCGCACTTCACATAGTGTAGACATGGAACTGTCTCCTAGGCATGCCCGATGTGAACTGACTGGGCACTGCCTGTGCTGCCTGAGTTGTTGTTGTTGTTGTTCCGCTGGCAGAGGTTGCGGCCAAATTCTTGTGTGCCCTCTGGTGGACGGGACTCTACTTGCGGCAGCTACCATCTGTGACGCGCCATGCCGATGTGCACCTCCCACGATCTTTCTGGTGGTTACTGCAAGTATTCTAGGCCTAAATTTCAGTGTAGCATAAATGAATAGCATATAATATGATACACTTAGTAGTTAATGGTACAAAAGATAAAGCCATGATCTAATCCTAATGGAAGTGAAGAACAGAAAAGGCAGAATTCAACAAGAAACTAAACAGTAAAAATAAGAACAAAATAGTAGTTAGATAATATTGGGTAATCCAAACACATACTAGAAGTTCGCCTTACGTCATGTCACTAAAGAAAGGGAAGAAAATTAGGCTTTAATGTCCTATTGACGATGAAGTGATTATGGACAGTGTAGAAGTTTGGATTGGACAAGGATGGGGAAGAAAACTAGGCACACTCTTTTCAAGATGTGAAAAATTAAACCTGTATGGCCAGAATGGTATTTCAACACATGTTTTCTTGAACGCAAATCTATTTCCATCTAAAGTATTAGAGTCCCATGACCCTCATGAACTTTCCATTATACGCTCAACGTATCACAGATGAAGCATCATGGGATACATCCTAGTGTATTTACAACTTTATGATAGATCAATGGTCTGCCTCACTACCAGTGAGACAACTCTCCACATTGCAACCACTCAGAAACATTTACATAAAAAACTCTGTGGAAAGTAGCACAATTGAAACATTATTGTCTAATGATAATAATGGAGCCTGCAGGATGCATTCTGCAATAAAAGGTACCCATAATGAGATCAAGTATGACCTTAAGCTGACTAGGAGTGAAGAGGCTATGACTTTTTAAACAACACAGCATTTCCTGCCGTCGTTAAGCTACCCCAACAGAGGATACCACCACATTTCCACCAACGGAGTTAACATACTGCATGGTTCGTGAGCCAACAAGTTGACGAGCAAAGTTCATGAACTACGTAATATATTGAGACAATCATGTACGGAGGAAAGATGAACTGGACCTATAAGAAATATATGGAGATCTTTTAAAGGATCACAGCAGAATACAGTTTAACTACTTTCAACCATCACGTCACTGGCTGTTGGCCTTCCCAAGGCGAATGACCTACACTGTCCACCTACAGAAACATTAACACAAGATCCACAGTAACATTTACCATCAGAGAGAAAAGCTGTAACTAGTCATGAAAAAACAGTGACAGAGCCCATTGTGATAAGCAATGATATTCACACAAGCTAGACTGCACAGCTGTGTGGGCAAAAAATTGTGACAATCGAGAATAGTGGTACTGTTGGAACATGGATAATACAATGTGTGGTCGTAAAGTTTTTATCACAATAAAGTGAAATTTCTAGTTTTTTTTCTTTTCTGCAGGTACATGTCTGCAGTTCTGGCACAACAGAAATCCCTGTGCCAAAGTAACATAGCTCACCATTAAAGGAGCCGAAAGGAAATGGTGCAGCCCACTGATAAAATGGTGTGTCATGTGGCAATTAATTTTCAGGATTTGATGGAAAACAATGTTGCTACAATCCATGGAAAATTTGTGGCAGTCACACCTATAAAGCCAAGCACCACCTGTAGATACTCAGAAGCGAACCTGGATGAAAAAAGAAATGTTATTAAATACATTAACACAATGACACTTACAGCCAACAAAGTAATAAACAAACTGATCACAGGTGGCTCTGTCACATACAGAATACCCTTATGAGAAGTAAAAATACAACACAGTGCTATCTTAACTGCAATCAGTAGCTTTGCTACCAGTGTATGGGAACAGGAGAAAAAGGGTGTGGGCCAAGTGCAAGGTTGGGTTACACTGGGTTAGGGTGTGGGCCAAGTGCAAGGTTGGGTTACACTGGGCTCAGAGGAGAGTATTCATAAGGCTCACGGGTGTCTTTGAAACCTCACCAGCAGACTCGCTGCTTGTCACTAATCTGTGAATATAACCAATTAATGTAACTATTATGTAACAGGACCATATGGTGCTGGTTATGTAATCAAGACCCAGAACAAGTAGAGAAAATAACAGCTATCATAATAAATGGCACTTGCAAGACTAGACTGTGGTGTATGGCAGTGGGAATGAGATGCCAGTGATGCAGGTCAAAGGATGTACATGTTCTTCCCAGATGTCAGACAGGTAAAGAATGAATCATGCCAATACCAGTCTGGACATGATTCTGTTCTGGATGTAACGCACTCTTCATCCAATTCATCTCCACATAGAAATACATTAATGTGGAGAACAGGGCACTCTTTAACACATCAGCATTCACTGCACACAATTAGAATCACAAAGGACACACAAAGACATACTGAGCACACAAATGTAATGAGACAGTTCAGAAGTAAGCAGTTTACTATGTAGGTATTATTGTGCTTTGTTGTAATGTAAAAGCAGATGTTCCTGAACAGCCTCGTGGAAAACAACATGGAGAAACAAATTCAGCAGTGTTAAGTATGAGCACAACATGTGCGGATTTAAATGGGGACTACTCTGAAGACCACCATTAATGAACAAATGTAATGTGAGCAGCAGTCTTTTTTTATTAAATGAAAACAATAATATGTAGCTGTGGAACCAATATGGACCAACAAATAAAATTCTCCTTCAAAAGCAATGAAAAGATCACAAAATTTTTTAGGCTGAAGTAAGTTTTCTTCTTAACTTGATTTCTTGTGTTCTACAGTAGTTCCTTCCCTCTACAGACACTATTCCACAAACATATTTAAATATTTCAACATAACTGCTAGATTTGTGTTCTAGCACTGTGGTTACAAAATAGTAACATTCTAGCTTATTTAAATGTTTCTTCTGTTCAGGATAAGTGTAGCAATACTTACAAGTTCTTCTAAAAGCTCCTGCCTTGTTACTGTTTCGACAGTCCACAACTCACCCCCATCACTTGCTAAGTGAGCTACTATTCCAGCAGCAAAGTAGCTTACATCAATGTGAGAAGAATGTAGAAGCTTTCTGTAACAAATATTTCAAGATAATATTTTTCTCAAACTCCCAGTATTGCCAATAAATGGATATTATATTCCTTATCTCAGTAACTACATATAGCAATTATGTCATTTTAAATATTTAAGTGGACTCTTGAACCACACTTTAATAGAATCTGTACTACATACACTCTGATCAGTTGTAGCAGCAGCTGGCGTGCATCCCATTATTTGCAAGCCAATTCCTTTTCTGAAAAACACTAGATTAGATCAAGTACGGGGTCCCACAGGGTTCGGTCTTAGGTCCTTTACTGTTCTTGATATACATTAATGACTTACCATTCCACATTGCTGAAGATGCAAAGTTAGTTCTTTTTGCTGATGATACAAGTATAGTAATAACATCCAAAAACCAAGAACTAAGTGATGTAATTGTAAATGATGTTTTTCACAAAATTATTAAGTGGTCCTCAGCAAACAGACTCTCTTTAAATTTTGGTAAAACACAGTATATACAGTTCCGTACAGTAAATGGGACAACTCCAGTAATAAATATAGACTTTGAACACAAGTCTGTAGGTAAGGTAGAATTTTCAAAATTTTTAGGTGTGTCCATTGATGAGAGGTTAAACTGGAAGCAACACATTGATGGTCTGCTGAAATGTCTGAGTTCAGCTACGTATGCTATTAGAGTTATTGCAAATTTTGGTGATAAGAATCTCAGTACATTAGCTTACTATGCCTACTTTCATTCACTGCTTTCGTATGGCATCATATTCTGGGGTAATTCATCGTTGAGTAGAAAAGTATTCATTGCCCAAAAACGTGTAATCAGAATAATTGCTGGAGCCCACTCACGGTCATCCTGCAGACATCTAGGGATCCTCACAGTAACCTCACAGTATATATATTCACTTATGAAATTTGTTGTTAATAATCCAACCCAGTTCAAAAGTAATAGCAGTGTGCATAGCTATAACACCAGGAGAAAGGATAATCTTCACTATGTAGGGTTAAATCTGACTTTGGCCAAAAAGGCGTAAATTATGCTGCCACAAAAGTCTTTGGTCACCTACCCAACAGCATCAAAAGCCTGACAGATAGCCAACCAACATTTAAAAATAAATTAAAAGAATATCTAGATGACAACTCCTTCTACTCATTGGCTGAATTTTTAGATTTAAAAAAAAATCACCAACTTAAACATGTATTTTGTGTAATGTAATATGTTGTACAGACATCTTTTCTGACATGTTCCACATCATTACGAAGTGTCGTATTCATGATCCATGGAACAAGTATTAATCTAATCTAATCTAATCACTCTCTTTGCTTTCTATATCTCAGTGCTTCTAGGACACCACAGATATTTCCAAATAGCTGATGTCTTTCGCGGTATGAAGGTATCTTAAATATACACAACTGACTGCGATATACTCTTAATATGTTGAATGTCAACTGCAACTGGAGCTCATAATCTTTGTGAATTAGAACCTACTCATGCCACAAGAATGATGGTCTGGGTTTTTTCACAGGCTACAGTGGATGATTAGCAAAATTACACTTAAGTCCCACTTAACAGATTAATTTCTGCACACTCTTGTGTGCAGGTGTTATCAGATGGAACTTAAGTGCCTCATATGTGGACAAAAATCATGGTATACCTATCCAGTATGATACAGAAGTGAATACCATGAACATTACTACAGCCAAAGCTTCAGAAGATACATTTTGTCATGCACTGCATAGTTGCTACTTATGAAGGACTTTGAGCAGAACTGTGTCTCCAATAACATAACAAAAATGTTATTTTGGGATTATGTCTTGCAGTCTGGGTAACAATATTATTCATAGCAATTGCTCAAAATATGACTCATACATTTCTCTCTTGAGAATATAAGTTTTAGAAATTGTGACTTTACCTCATCTAAGCTAACCTCAGCTGTCTTTGAAATAGCAATGTTGAAAGTTAATCTTGAAGACATCAGAATCAGAAACACTAGAAGAAGGCTCAACAACTATAAAATTGGGGACTAAATATGGTCCTATTGCTTAACAACATTGCAGAGCTTCTGTTTTTGGTTAGCAAACTTACCTCCCAATGCTAGTCTAAAAAAAGACATTGGGTGCATGGGGAACTGCTGGTCATTCCCTTTCCTGTTCCACTCACAAATGGGGTGGAGGAAAAATCGTTTGCCTGTATGCCTCTGTATCTCTGTATGAAGCTTAATTTCTCTTATTTTGTCTTCGTGGTCCTTATGCAAGATGTATACTGGTGACAGCAGAATTTTTTTGCAGTCAGTTGCAAATGCCGGTTCTCTAAACTTGTTCAATAACGTTACACAAAAAAATGTCGCCTGTCCTCCAAGGATTCTGATGTGAGTTCACAGAGCATTTCCATAAAACCTGAGTGATGATTAAACCAACTGATAATTAATCTAGCAGCATACTTCTGAATTACTTCAATGTCTTCCTTAAATCCTATGTGTGTTTTCATTTATAGATGAGCTAAACTTTCCAAGAACTCTCCTGACAAACAGAAACTGACCATTAGCCTTCCCAACAAATGACCTTATCTGCTCATCCCATTTCATATTGCTTTGCAATGTTACACCTACATATTTCATTGATGTGACTGTGTCAAGCTGGACTCGCATTCGGAAGGACGACGGTTCAATCCCGTCTCCAGCCATCCTGATTTAGGTTTTCCGTGATTTCCCTAAGTCGCTTCAGGCAAATGCCGGGATGGTTCCTTTGAAAGGGCACGGTCAATTTCCTTCCCCATCCTTCCCTCACCTGAGCTTGCACTCCGTCTCTAATGACCTCGTTGTCGACAGGACGTTAAACACTAATCTCCTCCTCCTCTGTCAAGCAGCACACCATTAGTACTGCATTCAAATATTACAAATTTGTTTTACCTACTGATCTGAATAACATTAGTTTTTCTGCACTTAGAGCAAGATGTCATTGAACACACCAAATAGAAATTCTGTTCAAGTCACCCTGTCTCCTCCTATAGTCACTCAATGGTGACACTTTACCATGCACTACTGCGTCATCAGCAAACAGTCACAGATTGCTGTTCACCCTATCCATCAGATCTATATCTCCATAGAGAACAAGTGAGGTTCTATCACTCTTCACCAAGGAATTACTGATGATACTCTTGTTTCTGATTAACACTCATAATGCTGCACAATGTACTGTGTTCCGTTACTTAAAAAGTCTTTAAGCCACTCACATATCAGAGAACCTAGTCTGTGCCTTCGGCAGAATGTCTGTGCCACATACAAATGCGTAAGCCACAAACAAAGCTGAATTCAGTGTGAGTGGAGCACTGAATAAACACCAAGAACAATAACCAGCAAGTCAAGGTCCAGAGTAAGGCAAGTATCAATATAGGAGCTAGGTGTGACTGGAAACAACATATACAGAATACTATACAAGACTGAGCAATGGCAGTTTGCTTTGCCAGTGGCTATCACTGGTTCAGCCCACGTGACCCGCATTTAACACCTCTGGCAGCGTTCCTTGCTCATGATCTGCAAAGCCTCTGATGCTCTACTGATATTCTCCACTAACGGAGATATTAAATCATGTCCTGGAACCAAGATGATGTAAATTGAGGCCCAATGCCCAACACCAGTGCACAAAGTGCCCACTCCATAGCCAAAATTTTCTTGAGATGGTAGTATGGGTTCTGGCAGATGGCAAGCACACCACAAATGGGAAGCTTCATAGGGCATCCACTGCCAGCAACCACGTAGCTCCTGGAAACAGCCAGGCAAAATTGATGTAGACCCTCTCCCAAGGGTGACTGGGATGGGGCCATCACAGAAAACGCTGTGCTGGGGACTCTGGTTGAGGGAGAAAGCACAGTACCAGTGGCACATGTATTCAATATCGGTATCAATACCTTCATTTGTATCATTTCTCAATGTGACGCATGAAGGAGCTGGGGAATGTCGGACCATAGTGGGGGTTCTATGACAACCTGGTAGTCGGAGTCCTCCATTGTTAACATTAAGATGCCCTGCATGACACTGAGCCAGCAGTGTAGCACGAAATAATTTCAAAAACTGGGTTAGCCTGGCAGGAAATATGCTCCGGCCACCCTTCCTAGACCACTAAAAAAATCTAGGAAGTCGAGGCTATATCATGCCATCACTGGAATCTCACCCTTGGTCATTTGTAGGCATTGATCCAGGGAAAAACAGTTTTCCGGTGACTGAATTCCATGTCAAAGTCAAGAGAGAGGCAGGACAGGGCATCTACACTGATGTATTGGGTGGTGGGGCAAAAATGGATTTCATAGTGGTACCCATTCAAGAACAATTCCCAGCACTGCAGGTGCTAAGCTGTCCCATCCAGGAGCTTAGAACAATGCCTGAATAAGGATATAAATCGTTCATGGTCAGTCAACAGGATGAACTTCTTGCCATGCAAATTTCTTGAGCCCATAAATGATCGCTTAAGCCTTTCCTTGATTTGTGAGTAGTTGAGCTGCGCAGAATTTAATGTTTTGAAGATGAAGGAAATTTGGCACTCAGAACAAACTGACAATTTGTGGGACAAAATTGCTGCGGTGCCGTAATGGTTCATGTCTGTCGTCGTCAGTGTCATTGGTATACCTGGCATTTATGACATCAGACACAGTGTTGTCTAGAGACTATTCTTAAGGCACTGAAAAGCCTTTTGACAGGTGGCTAACCACACAAATTTGGCACCTGTCTTGCTCAGGTGACAGAGAGGATGCATGATCTGCACTACTTGGGGAGTAAAAGTAGTATAATAAGTGATTTTATCTGGACTGCTACTGTTTAAGGTTAGTAGAGGCTGGCATGCTTATGACTGTGTCGACATTACCACACGCACACATATATTACTCAGA
Source organism: Schistocerca gregaria (assembly GCF_023897955.1). Taxonomy (NCBI): domain Eukaryota; kingdom Metazoa; phylum Arthropoda; class Insecta; order Orthoptera; family Acrididae; genus Schistocerca; species Schistocerca gregaria. The sequence goes on from NC_064931.1 coordinate 753,655,765, forward strand.
ATGTGTCCCAGGTATTAGATGCTTGGAACAAAGAAACTGCACTTTCCCAACTGATAACATAAACCATTTTCCTGAAGCCATTTAAAAGGGATTCAGGATTCTTGTACCATTCAGCATGTATTGACTCTTTAAGACTAATGTCAATCTAATAATTAACACAGTAGTTCTACACATTTTTGGAAAATATGGGTGCACTTGCAACCCTAAACAGCAAGTTATTGCACCAGTATAAGCTAAATGGCTTATTTAAAACTGATATGAAGCATCAAAGCATTAGCTGGAGATAAGCATCCCTTAAATCTGTTTTCGAATAATAGTGGCCCCAGACTGTTTAGTCAACAACTACTCTGGGTGAGGCAGTGGATATAGATCAATGTCAGAATGGGAATTAACAGTGGACTTCAAATCATCACAAATAAATAACGAACCATCTGGCTTTTAATGACATCCCCACCATAGACGTTATCTACTGAATTGAGGAAACCAGGGAAATAAAGCCTTTGCTCTTGAGATGTGCCAAGTTCTGCCTAAACAGCCTCACGAACTGCAAATGGAAGTGGGTAAGCTCTGCCAAATTTAAGCACCACAGAAGGCTTCAAAGAAATGTGAGCCTAAGTTTTGATTCAAAAATCCTCTTATATGAAGTGCTCAGGATGTCAAGTTAAGAAAAAGCCTCTGTGTCTGACACTTGGTCCTCCATTGTGGACCCAAAACTTTTAAAAGCATCTACACTGAAAATGTTAGTAGCAGTTGGGGAGCACACAAATAAGAAAATTAGTATTGCATTCAATGTTTCTGTACATAGTGGCCAGTGACAGTTCTCTGAGGAGAAAATGGCCCTGTAGCAATAAGAGAAGACCCAGTGCCAGGTGGAATGCAGCAGAGGTGGAGTGAGTCAGGTGTTCTTGTTGTTAAAGACACAACACTGCCATTGTTCAGCTGGAATTCCCGTTAACTGGCCAAGCAGCATCAAGTCCAAAGCGAGATTACATAGTGCTGTTGGCTCTACAGCCATAACAGACTGGATGGTTGTGTTGTCCTCATGCCACAGCTGAGCATGCAGGAGGTGGGCCAGTTGTTGACTCACAACAGCAAGGTGACAGTTTCTGCCACGATCCAGCAGGCCATTGCACAATGTGGGCATTGAACTGTGGCATGCTCGCTATTGCAGTCAGGATGGGACTGAAACTTCTTCAACATGCGTGACTGATCTCTCAATACCAAGGAGGGTGAGTGTTTCTGACCTGGCCAACTAACATAACAAAAAAGATCATCCAATGCTGAAGAGGCAGCAGAATAATCAACACACTTAAGTCTCTCATGTGACACCAGCAATCCTGAACCCTGAGAATTTGAGTGAAACTTAGAGGCTGAATTACACAATGAGGATTTGGAATCATTATGTGACCACTGCTTGCAGTGGTGACTAACAAATTGGGAAACTTGAATTTCATTTGTAAGAGCATGCTGATCAGCTGAAGCCCCGATCAGGGGCAAGGTGCACAATCGTATCTCCAATCAATGACTCCGCATTTGAAATTGCACATCCAGACAGTAGAGCAAGCTGTGTATGAATCTCCTTGTTGTCTATAACACTGATTAAATTGGAATCTACCAACAACAAGGTGTGTCTGCTGACCATAGAACTCAGTCAGAGCACAGAGATCACTGAAAGATTACGCACTAGGGCCTGAGAGTGGTTGCAATTTTTGCACTACTTCAAATAAACAACTACTAAAAGACAAAATCATAGCACTTTGCAGCCACCAGAAATGCCATAAGCAAAACAGAACAGCTCATAATGATGGAGGTAAACTCCCCAAATCTCTACAGACTCACTGAAGGTAGCAAAAGCAAGCGGCAGAGTAATCATTGTCACGGCCAATGACTGATGTGGTTGTCACTGCCGAAAAATGAGCTGCAGGAAAACAGCCTGCTGTTGCTGCTGCAGGTTTTCTTGATGCTGGTGCCATTCCTCTTGAACCACAAACTGTTAACTGCTGCTGGACTGACAGCTATTGCTGCCAAAGTTCCACGAACATGGAGTTCATGACACAGAAACCGGAGGTGAACATGTCACCATAAACATGATAGGGTAAGAACTTGTTGCCACTTAAGACAATGTGCCAGATATGAACATGTAAGCCATAAACAAAGCCAAGTTCATCATTAGCGGAGCACTGAATAAACACCAAGCACAATAGCCACCAAGTCAATGTTCAGAGCAAGCTCACTATCAGTATAGAAGCAAGACATGATTCAAAACAACACATACAGCACACTGTAAGAGTCTCAGCTGCAGAGGCTTGCTTAGCCAGTGGCTCAGCCCACATGACCTGCATTCCAAACCTCTGATGTACTCCTTGTTCATGAGCTGCAATACCTTCTGATCTGCTATCAACATCCTCTGCTGATGGGAATATTAAAACTTAGAGCTTCATTAACAGTCTAAAATGTTGCAATATGTCACACACTTTCCAGAAATCTAAAAGTATGAAATCTGCCTGATGCTCTTCATCCATGCTTCATAGGATATCATCAGAGAAAATGGCAAGCTGAGTTTCACAAGAGTGATGCTTTCTAAATCTGTGCTGATTTGTGAACAGGAGCTCCTCCATCCCAAGGGAATTTCCAGTCACTTGGGACTTTGTGTTGGGTGAGAGATTTGCAATAAATGTAAGCTATGTAAGGGGTCAATGCTGAAGAGCACTCTCTGTAAACCCAAATTGGAATTCCATCCAGACCTGGCAACTTACTTGTTTTCACGATGAGAAGAGCACAGAATAAACATCCAAAATGACAGACAGCAAGTCACAGTCCAGAGCAGGGTCAGTATTAGTAAGGAGCTAGGTGTAGGTTCAGTTCCACCTCAATGCCAGGGATGTCTATTTGTATGTCCTCCATACAAAAGTCTGTGAGACATTCAAAAGTGTTCTTCTACATGAATGATTTTTTGAATGCAGACTGTAAAACTTCAGCTTTCCTTTTGCATTCTTCTATTGCCGCACCAGATTGGTTGACAAGTGACTGAATAGAAAAAAAGAAGGCTTCATCCCCCTTAGCTGTTTTACATAAGATCAGATTTTTTTAGGTTCTGTGTAAGTTATTACACCAACATATGACAGTGGAAGTTGTTGCATGCTTCAGGCATTGATCTTTTTATTGACACACAGATTTGTGCTAACTTTTGCCTCTTGAAATTTCTACAGTCTTTTTTGAACCAGAGTTCAACAATCTCTTTTTTTTAACATCTTCCAAATTTTGTTATTAAATCGTAGTGGGTCCTTTATTTCCTTAATCCACTTACTCAGCACTTACTCCTCGACAGCATAATTTACAGTTAGTTTCAACTTTGTCCATAATTCCTCTATGTCCATCACATCGGACTAAACTACATCCATTCATTGCCTAAGTAGGTGCTAAAATTGCATATGTGGTCTTTCCAGCATAACAACTCATCTTGACTTCTTGATGGATTTATTAACTTTAGTAACCAATGTCACTATGACATCATGATAAATAATTCCTGCCTCTATACTGACACTGCTGGTTTGGTGAGGCCTGTTCAAGGTCTAAAATATTTCCAGTGTGTGTGGGTTGCCAAACTAGCTGCTCAAGGCAGTTTCTGGAGACCACATTCACAACCACTTGAAAACACTGTTTGTCCATAACACCTGCAATGAATACATTGACACAACACTCTATACTTGGTAGTTTAAAGTTGTCTCCAACTAATATTGTATGATAGGGGTACTACTGCACTACTGTGCACAGACTTTCTTTGAATTATTCTACAACTGTGAAAGTGGAAATGGGTGGCCAGTGAAAACATCCAATGATTAACTGAGATTCACCTAGGTTGTTTATTTTCATCCAGATAACTTCGCAGTCATCCACAATATTGACTTACATAGAAAAATGTCCTTGTTAACTGAAATGAAAACTCCCTCTTCTATGAAATCTAAGTTCTCACTTTTATATATATGTTTCATGCTTCATTAAATATTTTGGAGTTTTCTACTTTTGAGTTTCATACAACTCTCAGTTATGAAAATAATTTGAGTGTGACAGCTTTCCTGGAGGGCAGTGAATTGAAGGAATTTGTTGCAAATGCTTTGGCAATTTACTGTTAAAAACTTCAAATTCACAGTGTCTTTATTTTGCACACAATCTGATTTTGCTCGCTGTGCATTGAGGTGAAGCGTTTATCAGAGAACCCCATCCAAGATCATAACAGAATCGACAGAGCCTCCGGTTGAGACACACTACTGTTTAGAGGTTTTTGAGAAGTAACTTTCATTAAAAATAACTGTGATTCTATTTGTGCATATGGATGGAAACCAAAATAATATAAAATGCTATGGCTGAAACCTTGGAATGGAAATGAAGTAAATGAGTTTGGCTTGAATGATGGACAGAAACGATGTCAAAAAACAAGGTTCCATTTAATAGAAAGGTGTTCGAAGAAAACAAATGAATCAAGTTCACACAGTTGTGACAAAGCAGGTTTGACATAATAAGCTAAGAGGGTTGGGGTCAATCCGAAGTAATTTCTGTTTTTTCAGATCCACAATTTGGTGATGACGGTTTGGTTTTATTGCAGGTAGTTGTAATAATCTCCTAGGGCGTGATGGTGTGAAATGGTGCCAGTAACATTGATGATAAATCTGTTACAAAGCGTGTAAGGGCTTTAGACTTATTATAGTCTATTCCTGAAAAGCTACTGATTCTATGGCTTACTCAGTAATTATTTTATACTACAATTAATAGAGCCAGTAGGCACTTGTACATATCTCACCTCAGCATGCTCATGAACTCAGGCACCATTAGGCTACTTCTGAGTTCAGTAACTTCAGCAATATTATTAATTAATCCAAGAACTTTTGTTTCTACTGCACTTTCATCTTCAAATGTTTCCAAAACCTTCAAAAATAATTCCATGCCTCCTTCTTCAAGAAAAACAGTACACGTTTTCGGAGACTCATCTGGAAGCAAAAGCAATAAATCTAACCAGAAAATATGTAAGAAAAGTTTCATTAAAACAAAGTCTAAAAAAATTGCAGTGGAATCTCATATTCATAATCACATGTCGGGGAGAATATGGGAGCCCTTCCGAGGTCATAAGGGTTATTGCATGCAGTTGTCTTCATCTGATTCATACAGTTTGAAACTGTAGAATACATATGATTGCAAAGAGCACAAATTAAGTCCAACATTCTGCATTCTGTGTAGGTTCCTATGGATCTATATGCAATAATGTGTACTGATACTGTTTTACAGCCTAATTCCATATCTTTTTAATGTGGAAAGCTGGTGAATCACCATGAAATTTTATGACAAATTTCTCTCCAGCTGTATTGATATTTCACCTCTTGAGCCATTTTTCCTAGTGATCACGTGGTTATCTTCTAAATTTGGTCTAAATACCTTCCAACATATCTTTCTTTTTTCTATAACATTTCTTCTTGCATCCTGATTATGAGTTCAAGAAATTTGTGGTTTCTATGCTAAAATATTGTGGACAGCCTCATTTATACCCATAATAATTCTTTCACAATTGAGATATTAATTTTTCTTTCAGTCCACAATATTTGTAAAGATCTCTTAAATGCTAAAATATCAAATGCATCCTTTTTTTAAAAAATATGATTTGGTTCTTAGATGGTCCATATTTCCATGTTATATAAAGACATTGATAATATTAGTATTCTTAACAGTGTTAACTTTGTATGTCTCCTTATGATGTGGTGTTCCCATATCACTTCTATGATGTTGGTTCTCTTACAAGTGTTATTCTTCTTTTTATTTCCTTACTGCAACTACAATTCCTACAGAGGATGACATGCTCTATTATTTTATATCCAGCTTAAGTGTCCATTTGTGGCAGAGATTCATCATGATATATTATTGTTATTATCTTTGCATAATGGTAGAAAAAAATTTTGCGTCTATGCTTCACTTGTTTCAATAGTTAATGCATTTCTATTTCAGAAGTTGCACAAAGTGTGCTGTCAGCAAATCTGAGGTTGTCAATTCAGAATCCTCCAATTCTTACATCTCCATTCAAGCTATCAAGGCTTCTGCTGATAATGTACTGTCCTTGCCTGTTGAATAAAGGTGGTGACAGAATACATCCTTGTATAGTTCCTTTAGAAGTAGCAAGTGTTCAGATTATATATTTTCCTGTCTGGCTGCTGCATTAGAGTCTGCATAAATAGTCCATGCTGCTCACAATATTCCACATTAGCATCCCCTTAACACAGTCAAATGTCTTCTTATAATATAAAATGGATAACACTAATAGAGAGTTGAATTTTCTACATTTGTATATTAATTACTTAATGTTAATAACCTGTTCATGAGTACCTTTATTCTATACAAACTCTGCTTTTCCTTTTGGCAATTTTTTATCTATATAGTATCTTAGGCACTTATGTAGAATATTTAAAAAGATGTTGCTGAGATGCAAAATAAGTGAGACAGCTCTATAATTTTAACGTAGTGCTTTTTTTTTTTTTTTTTTAACCAAAGGTGATGATTGTTGACCTGATCCAATCTTTAATCCACATACTTTGGTTTATAGGATATTACAGATTCCACGGATGATTCCAACACCTAACTCTCCTGTTTCTTTAAGCACTGCAGCAGTGGGTTATTGTATCTTGTATTTCATGATTTTTTACATGGCATAATCTGTATCACTTCAGGCAAGGGGGTTGGTTACCTTCATAGTCTCAGATGTTATTGAATTTAGCATATGTTAAAATTCAGGAGTAAGTAAGAAACATGTGTTTTTTTGTTTTCTCCAAAAAAATTCTTGCCCCGAGATACCGTCAAAGATAACACTGCGAACACCACTTTGAAGATGCGAATTTTGGAAAAATTTTAAAATGCTTTATCTCTGTAACAGGTCTATATATTTTGTTAGAGTTTTTTTTTTCATTTGAACAATAATTGCTTTATGATTACAATGGTATCCTCCATTTGGGCATATCTGTCAAAGTTATTTTACTATTGCCTTTTGAATTTTTTTTTTAAACTGTCAATCCAGAAAACTTAGATTTTTTTCCATTGATTAGTACCAAGTAGCACTATATTCTCTGTAAAGAAGAGTTTCCACTTTTAAGTTGGACAGGTTTTATTTTTAAAAATCATTTTTCTTTAACTTCCAAGGGTAATGTATGTCTTCACTGAAGTTGTTTCTTACTTACAATGTTTATTTCTATTGTCTTTGTTTTCACTCTTATTGTTGCAGATATTTCTTATACTTCATTTTCTTACACTTTGTTGTACTTTCTTGTCAATTTCTTTGTCATGGTTTTTCATTGCAGATTTCTGTATTGTAGTTGTTCATTGCTAATTTGTTTGCTGCAGAGGCTTCTAAGAAACCTGAGACCACACAGTGAGTTCTGTGTTTTCGTGAGGAATTTGCCAGTTGACAAAGTTGCAGTGTGTTTTGTGAAAAGGACTGTTTGAAATGTCTTCTGACTGGGGCACAGGAAAATGGAGAGTGCTGACTATTTGCTTATCCACAAAAGAGTGATATATAAGACAAGAAAAAAAGGACTTTGTTCAGGTTGGGAATAAGTGTTCTCATTTGAAGACTCTGTTTCAAAGTGAAGATGTTTCCAGTGACGACTTTATGTGTTCTAAATGTTTTGACAGAATAACAACAATGATAGTATCTGAACAAGGTGAAGTCTCCCATGGTGCAGATGATGCAGATTTTGCATAAATAGAGGAAGAATTAAATACCCTGAATCAATCAACTACAGAGGTAGGTGTCAGTCCTGTTAAGAAATTGTGGTCAGTGAAGTCGAGTCATAAGTTCTATGCGACAAGAAAGCACAGGGAAATTACTAAATCTATGGATGAATACACTAAAGCAAAGCTGACCACACTCTTCAAAGTAGAAATTCCATCTTCAGAAGAAAATGAACCAAAGCACTCTTGTAGCTCTTGCCAGGAAGTTTTCATAAATATCAATTCAGCTGTTGCATACTATGCATCCTTCAGTGAAAATGTGCAAGTTTTAACTATTATTCCAGAGACATTTCCAAAGAAAACAATTTTGAACCACATTCCATCATTATCAAAGTACATGGTAGACAAATCAAGAAATGTGAGGTCTGTAAAAGGAGGCTTTGGAAGGTCATCCTGCAGAAGCAGCTCAAGTCCAAGTAGTGCAGTCATTTTATTTGGAATATAAATGGGGCTGCTCTTGCCAGAGTGCCTACAAAAAAAAAACTATAACAGCTGAAGGTCAAAAAGCTGTGAAAGTGGAGAGGTACATAACTCGCAGTATTAAAGAAATTTTTCAATTTATATGAGCAATTATACAACTTCACATATTGGGAGATCAAAATTTTATGCACTACAACCTAAGTGGGTAGTTCCGCACCCACTTAAATATGTCTGTTTATGTGTGTACTGTGCAAATTTTGAACTTTGTGTGTTAACTTTGAAGAACTTACTGGAGCATGTGACATATGACACCTTGGTTGGGCATGTGAAGTCATTAGTAGTCTGTGACGTAGCGAGAGACCTGTTTGTTTAAAGAATGTGGTAACTGCCCTGGAAAGGGAGGACCGTCTTTACAAACACTAGGCCTGGAAGGTGGAGCAAAGAACTGCAGAAAATACTGTACGATATGGGAGGAAAATACACTAATTAAGAAAACTGTTGCCTTTGACAGTTTCATTGATGAACTTGGTAAACAGTCAATGAAAGCAGTAACACATCAGCATATGAAGAAATTGCAACAACAACAACAACAACAAAAACAACAACAACAACAAAACATTGCAAAAGTGAAAGGGTGTGTACAGGCTGAAGAACTATGTTTAGTGCTTACTGTGATTTTGCTGAGAACCGGTCTGTAATTCTCCCACAACAAGTATAAGGGTATCATTGGAGTAATGACCATGTTTCAAGTTTTACAGGAGTGACATGTTTTCAAAACAAGACCACTAGTGTTGCAATTATAAATGATGACACAGGACATGACTCAACACATGCTTTGCTAGCAATGCACAAAATTCTTCAAATGCAAACAGGGGCAGAGAAGATCATCATTATTTCTTATGGTGCTCCTAGTTATTTTAAGAATTGTTACCAGCTGTTGGAATTGAGTAAGTCGCTTGTGCCAACTGACTGGGTATACAGTGCTACTGGTCATGGTAAGGGGGCTACAAAACAATCTTTCCAGACCAAATACAGCTGGGATTCATAATGCTGAGGATTTTAGAAGAGTCGTGAAATCTTACACATCCACAGTCCTCATTCTTTTGTCCAAAGAGGAAATCGAAGAATTCTGCTAGCAGAAAAAAGAATAGTCCAAACAAACTACTCCAGTGAAAGAAATTCAGAATACAATTTTTTGGACTCAAAGTGATGCACTTTAAATGGCAAGAAAGAAGAAATTTCATTTTTTCGGCCAACACCTCAGAAACAGCAGGACAATGTTCAGATTCGCAACCTGAAAAGGGGATGTTTGTGGTGTGTGTGTGTGTATATGACTGTGACTGGTGGACTGCAGAGATTATAGACACCAGTTATGAGTTAAACAAAATTGTAGTGAACTTCATGCTACCACATGGACCAGCTGCTGGATATAAGTTTCCAGCTGAAGGACAGCAACAACGCCATCAGTGCTCACTTACTGTTCACAATGGTTTGAAGATAGTAAGTGCTCCACTTCCTACTGGTTCAACAGGAAAGCATCACTCTATATCAAAGGAAGATACATACTGAAGCAGTGAAACACATTTTTAGTTCATTGACTGGCTAATATCAGTATGAAATAGAGTGCACAGAAGTTGTATAATTTGAAATCTTTAAGTCTTTGTAACTATTTTAAATGCTTGAAAAATTAGACTCTTACTCATCTTTCAAAACAAAAATTATATTAAATAAGGCTAAGTTTTGATTTTTATGAGCCTGTTATGTTATAATTTGGTAATAAACAGGTTTTATGTATGGCAAAAATTTCAATTGTTTATAAGACCTGTTCAACCAAAAAGTGGAAGCTCTCCTTTTCAGGGAATGTAGGAGTTTATGGAACTAATCAACAGATAAAAAATCAAAATTTTATGAATTGGCATTTTTGAAAAAAAAATAATAAAATAAATTCCATAAATTACAAAAAAATGCTGAACACTATAGTTAAAGAACTTCGACAGATAAGTCCAAATGGAGGATTTCTTTGTAATCATAAGCAATTATCTTTCAAATAAAAAAACCCAACAAAATATCTAGAATTGCTCCAGAGATACAGCATTTTAAAATTTTTTCCAAAATTCGCGTCTTCAAAATGGTACGTGCAGTGTCGGTCGTCTTTGGTGGTCTGGGGTTTCTTGCTTAGTCCTTCATTTTAACATATGGTAAATTCAATAACATACAAGACTATGAAGGTAAGATTTTTTCCTAGCCGGCCTCATTTGATAAGGACTACACCACATGCATTACAACTCTCTGAATTTCTTCTTCCATTATGTCAAGTTCTTCCTCATCTAGATTTTTACTTCTTCCACTTTCCTCAGCATCACCTACATTAAAGTTACAGTAACCATCATTTCCAACTGCCAGCAGCCTGATCGAAATTGAAGTGTCACATTATTCTTTCCCATCTTCTACCACCCATCCATATGTTTTGAAGGTTTTAGTTAATTTACATAATTCACTGAATTTTTTTTACATATTTTGTTAATGAAAATTATTTTTCTTTGGTATCCTGTCAAATCTCTCCTTCATGCTTCTTTCTTTCATTAATGATCTGAATGGTTTCAAAAGTCTATATAAAGTGTCAGACTGTTTTTTTTTCCATCAGACTGATGGTCAGAAGCTATATAATGCCACCTCTCCTTTCCTTCTGATCCTATAATGTTAATGAAATTCCGCTCACCAGTTATATAAAGGTAGAGCAAAATTATGTCCCAGTAATTTAGTGAGCTGTGAAGAGCATATAAAAATGTAAATTATCATTTAAATGAAATGCCATTTCAAATGAACCACCTGAAATATCATGTTTTAACAATGATTTAATGATGCTCATACTTCATCCATAATTTAAACACTAAATTCCACATCAATGTTTGAGACTTGAGTTCTTTTTCTTTTTTCTTTCAAGTATGGAATAGTATGACAGACAGCAGCAATTTATCTTCAGTTAGCTTTTCTCTGCAAGAATTAGAGCACCTCACATTAAATGTTCAGATTTTGATGGTGTCCTGAATTATCCAGACCTCTTTTTATTTCTGTGTTTGTTTTCCAGAGAGTTTGCAGCATTGGTACAATCAGAGCAAATACAGAAATTCCCACTAGAGTAAATTATTTTTTTCCCTTGTTACTGCTACATCAGGAGTTGTCCAATGCTTTACAATTTATTCCTATTTGTGGATTGCATTCTGATACAGAGATCACAATAAACAGACATCCTGATAAGTATGTGACGAAGGGTTTATGAAAATTACCGCTCTCACCAACTTTCACTCTCAAACGGGTTGTTGGTTGACCAACTGATGCAAAACAATGTGCACTACATAGCAGAAGAATCAGTCTTTATTGCTCCTCTACCTGTAGAAAAATCATTCTAGTTATTGGTACTTTTTAGTCTCTCCTCTCACCACCTCATACTTTACATGCAAAATACTGAAATGTGTCACCTGATTTATATTCACAATGTTCCAGAAAAACATAGAAATATCTTAGAATTATTTCAAACAATGGAAAAGAAATCAACATTATATTTACATAATTTGGAAAAAACTTCAGTTAAGCAATCCTTATATTTCTTGATTATACAGGATACTGTATGTAGAGTTAGCCCATAACACTGAAATTTTAATCAGACTACCAAAAATATAAATAATAGGATTTATTATTGTTACCTGTGAGATTCCAAAGTGCACTTAAAGTGAACTTTATTGTAATATCTGCACTTCTTGTTGCCACCTTGGAACGTACTATATCTAGAAGTTTCTGCATGTACTTTGGATGAGCTCCTAGCAGAGATGTTTCATCTGTAGATATTTTAGCAGCTGTAAAAAAGGGGCTGGTAAGAGAGGGAGGATTTATCATTGATGTGGAAAACAATTTAATAAAATTATCACCTAGGTATTTGGTTACACACTTTAATTGTTACCACATTACATAACAATAGATCAATCACATTCCAGGAATCAAAGAGAGAGAAATATCTGGGATGTGGAAAGACATCACACATGTACACTTTCTTTACACTTAATACAGTAACATGGCATATTTATAAAATATTTTAATACTGCACCACTATTTCCGAAACAACAGAAACCACATATACACTGCTCAAGAAAAGTTTGGAATACTGTCATAAAATGTAGTCTACGATACTAGAAGTCTCATTGACCTAGGCACTTCATGCATTATCTTGGGTTGGGTTCTTTGGGGAAGAAGACCAGACATCGAGGTCATCAGTCTCATCAGATTAGGGAAGGACGGGGAAGGAAGTCAGCCGTGCCCTTTCAAAGGAACCATCCCAGCATTTGCCTGGAGCGATTTAGGGAAATCACGGAAAACCTAAATAAGGATGGCCGGACGCGGGATTGAACCATCCTCCTCCCGAATGCGAGTACAGTGTCTAATCACTGCGCCACATCGCTCGCTCATGCATTATCCAGTTAGAGTCCATATAATAGACAGTGTTTACTACTGGCAGGTTTTGCAGCTGTTTACCAGTCATGTAAAATTACCACTGCCACAGCTGCACACTGCGAGCAGTCCATTTTGGGCCGAGCACTTTAGTAACATTCCACACAGAGGCATACAACTTTTTGACAGAGTCAAGGTAGTGCCTTTACTTTCAGCAGGTCATACACAGCCAGATGTTGCTGATTGGTTACATGTCACTCAGAGTGGAGGAAAGTATAGTGAGATGGGAAATGTAAATGGTAGACCTCACAGTGGTCGTCCTCATATGACAACAATAATGCAAGATCGTTTCCTCCAACTGTTAGCTTGAAGGTGCCCAACATCAACTGCCAAAAATGTTGGAAATGACTTCTCCCAGCAACAGGGATTTGTATCTCAGACTAAACAGTGCACAGAAAATTGCATCTGGTTGGCTTTCATTTCAGAGGACCAATAAGAAGTTTTACACTGAACCAACAGAATTAAAGCAATAAATGACTGGTCTCTTTCTCATCAACATTGGTCCACTGCAGAATGGAGTAATGTTCTGGCCTTTTGCACATCAACATTGGACCACTGGAGAACGGAGCAATGTCATGTTTGCTGACGAGACAGGGACTGGTTTGTGACAGGACATTGGATATGTTCGGATTTGGAGAAGTGCTCAAAAGCACCAGGAATGTCAATACGTTCAGGAAGTCCACCTGTTTACACGTGGAAGTGTAATGTTCTGGGTCGCAGACCGCTCTAATTTCCATCTACGGCAATATGACTGGTCCCCATTACCTCTAAGAGGACCTACAGATGATTGTAAGGCCCTACAGAAATGAAGTTGGTGACAACTTCATCCAAGTAAATGACTATGCAAGACCGTACTGTACCCTAGCAGTGTCTCAGTATATTCAAAGATGAAACATTAACTGAATGTATTGGCCAGCACAGTCCACAGACAGGAATGCAACTGGGCATGCAATGGACCTGTTGAACGTGGCTATTGCACGGCATGCGAATCCACCTGACAATCTTCAGAACCTCACTGAAGCTGCTATTGAGAAGTGTGACCTCATACTCAAGATAAACTTGATGGTCTCATCCAGTGCAAGATGTGCAGAGTGGAAGAACTCATCCATGTGCAAGGAGGGCGTACTCACTACTGAAGACTGATAATTATAATCATGAGAGAATGGTTTTAATTGTTTTTGTTTTCAAGGCCTACAGTCAGGAGAGAGCCTGCTTTGTTTTTTAACAGTTTTTTGTAACTAACCAAAACTGTTCTTGTTTGCAGAAGGAATTACATTTATTTTGTTAATAAGGTATTATGCAAACTTCAATGGGCATACTATAAGGAAGCCATTGCAGTAAACTCTGTAATATTCCAAACTTTTGTTGAGGTGTGTATAACTATGGCAATGATGGCCAGTGATCCCTTCAGTACAGATGCACACCAAGCTCACTGAGTGAGGTGATGTAGTGGTTAGCACACTGGACCCCCATTCGGGAGGATTTCTGTTGAAACCTGTGTCTGGCCATCATGATTTAGGTTTTCCGTGATTTCCCTAAAACACTGCAGTCAAATGCTGCGATGGTTCCCTTGCAAGGGTATGGCTGATTTCCTTCACCATCCATCCCTGATCCGAAGGTTTGGGACTGATGACCTCAGTGGTTGGTCCCCTCCCCCAAATCAGCCAACCAAACACACCAAGCTCGAACTCTTATGGGAATCAGCGAGCAGCTACGAGTAATGAGGCTAATCAGCAGGGGCACTATATCAGTAGTGTGTTGTTTAAGTTGAGAATTTGGGTCTGTCAGAAGGCAAGCTAAGGCAGTCAGTGCAGTTGACATGACCACTGTGTCCAGGTGGCATGGCAGTCAGTGTATTTGCGTAGCAAGCAGGAAACCTGGGTTTAAATCCTGGTCTGGCACAAATTTTCAACTTGCCCCACTGATATAAATCAATGCCCACTGGCAGCTAATGTCTTAACTTCCTTTGCACAATGTACAGGGTGACAATTATTGAACTATACGAAAAAATAAATCTTAATTAGTTACGAACTATGGAATGCACACACCTTATTCAACACGTAAATGTCACTACAGATATTCGGATTTAGGTTATGACATGTCTGATATGCTCACCAACATTGGTGGTGATGTAGTGCAAATGAATAGCAAAATTCTGCATGACCTGCTGAAGTGTCAGAACATTGATGCTGTCGATGCCCCCCTGAATGGCTGTTTTAAGCTCAGAAATGGTTTTGGAGTTATTGCCATACACCTTAACATTAATATAGCCCCACAAAAAGGAGTCACTTGTGTTCAGATCCAGAGAATATGGCAGCCAATCGAAGCCAATGTCAGTGGCTTCTGGGTACCCTAGAGCCAGCATGCGGTCCTGAAAGTGGTCCTCCAGAATAACAAACACTCTCCTGTTTCGATGGGGCCGAGCTCCGTCTTGTGTGAACCACATTATGTCGAAATCAGGGTCACTTTGGATAATGAGGGTAAAATAATCTTCCAAAACCTTAACGTACTGTTCGGTAGTCACCATGCCATCAAGGAATATCACACCAATTATTTCGTGACTGGACACTGCACACCACATAGTCGCCCTTTGAGGGTGAAGAGACTATTTGATCGCAAAATGCAGATTCTCAGTCCCCCAAATGTGCCAATTTTGTTTACTGATGAACCCATCCAAATGAAAGTACGCTTTGTTGCTAAACCAAACCATACGTGTGCATACTAATTCCCATCATGCCCCGAGGCCAACCATAAAGTTCGAACATCCTAATTCAAACCATTCAAAAGTTATGACAATTTTATTTCATATAGTTCAATAATTGTCACCCTGAATCTAACACCCTTCTGCACCAATGTTAAAGCTTTGAAGACTCTGCAGAGATTGTTTTTGTTCCTAGTATTATAAACACTGTTTTAAAATAGAAGGGTAATGTCATGAAAAAGGGCAGTAATGATTATATGTCTTGTGAAATATTGGTCAAAAGATACGGCAGTTTTTTGTGAAGTCCTGCTGAATGTTCCAAGGCTTCCACTAGACATAATTCTAATATTCACACTTCCACATTCTGAAAATGTTTTATTTTATTTTACTGATAACATTGCACCCTTTTGATATTCTTTTACATATAATCAGTTAGTCTAAGAGATTTTGTTTACTGTAAACATTGCAATGACAACAGTAGAACCAGGAGTACACTCACTAGTTAAAACAAACACAAAATGTAGTTGAACAAAACACTTTGTTGTAAATTGAGGTCAGGCCCTCAATTAAGCTTTCGTCATAACATCCAACTGTGTTGAAAACCCTGTCACAATGAAAGGAAGGTAGATTAGGGATTAGTGTCCACCTCAACAACAAGCTCATTGAAGACAAGCACAAACTTTGGTTGTTGACAGATAAGGAAGGAAATTAGGCATGCCCTTTTTGAAAGAACCATATCAACATTGGCATCAAGTGATTCAGGAAACCAACAATGACTTAAATCTGAATCCAAATTGGGGATTAGAATCATGATCCTCCAGAATGCAAACCCTGTGTCTTATCATTGTACCACATCACTCAACTGTCACAAGAAACTCATTGTGATATCTGTTGTAATGATAGTGATGAGACTGGTGTTTTATGGGTGGTAGAAGGGTTGGGTGGATATATAAGGAAACATTTTGCAGTTGAAGTTGCAATGAGTTGTTACATTGTGGCTACCATATCATTGTGCATGAAAACATAATTATATCTCAATATGCTATGTTGGTTGCACTGTACTGCACGAGACAATAAAGAATCACACTGAGAATTGAGAACCGGTCTGGCCTGAATGTCCCACAATGATGCCTAGCACCTCTACTCGATGGACTATCATTTTGTTTCTCAAGTTGCATGCAACATCCATTTCTCATGCTCAGTTTTGGTGCAAAGCTCAAAGTGGTCCTCCTCACTGTACAATCTGAAAATGGACTTCCCATTTATTCTTCTGATTGGTTTCCAAATAGCAGTTGGCATACAATTTGGAAATTTCAGTTTGTCTGACATAGTTCCAAGTGGCAGCAAGAGGGAAATTTATGTAAAAACAAAATATCCAGTATAGAAGGTTGTACATATATTTTTCTCTGTATATGAAGTACTCAGAATTTCTTCATTTAATTAGTGCAGTGAAACTGTTAAAAAATTATCATATTTGTTGTGTGTACTATTTGAGTAAAATGGATTTATAAATCTGCCCTTTCTAATTTTTCTTCTTTACTGAACTAAGAGAAAGTATAAATATCATTCATTCTGTTATCTGGTGCCTGTGATTTATTGCTCCACAAGAAATTGGCCATATGTGGCACTCTGTTTTATAAACTTAAATTACTGGTAAAATAACAGAAGTTTATAAACTTTGATTATTTATTGGTAAAATGATTTGACTTTATTAAGGAAAAATGCTGTGACATTTTCCCCTCACTTGACAATTTGTTTCACCCTTCAACTACAACAGTAGCTACTTTCTGTGTGTATTGTATGCCTGACACATTCAGTAGAGTTCAACACTTATTCACCTGATTGTGCAAATCAAAGAATCTAAATCTCAGATTGTAGCATTATGGCCTACATCTCTGGTTTAAGCTCTCGTCCTAACAAGAGGGCCACAGTCATTTCCAGGAACAATGCCACAAATTACAGGCTGTGCTTCCATACCATGTGTCAGAGGTTGTCATTACTGTTAAAATCACATAGATTATTTGATATAGCTCAAGATGGTGAGGAAGACCTTGATGTGCCATGAAATTAATTTGTTGTCTTCAGTCTGAAGACTGGTTTGATTGAGCTCTCTATGTTAGTCTATCCTGTGGAAGTTTCTTCCTCTCTACATAGTTACTGCAACATACATGCATTTGAACCTAATGACTGTATTCAAGCCTCAGTCTGCCTCTACATATTTTACCCTCCACACTTCCTTCCACTACCAGACTGACAACTGTATGATGCCTTTCAATGTGTCCAATTAATCATTCTCTTCCTTTAGTCAAGTTGTCTCACAAATTTATTTTTCCCACACTTCAATACCTCTTCATTAGTTATTCAATGTTCCCTGTCTGATTTTCAACATCTTTTTGTAGCACCACATTTCAAAAACGTCTATTCTCTTCTTATCTAATCAACATTTCACTTCTGCACAAGGCTACACTCCATACATACACATTCAGAAAATACTTTCTAACTCTTAAATTTACATTGGACATTAACAAATTTCCCTTTTTCAGAAAAACTTTTCTTGTTACTGTCAGTCCTGCATTTTATATCCTCTGTAACACTGTCACTAAATTTTGGTCAGTACTGAGAATTAAAAGCAGCTTCATTGCAATTGTGTGTGAAGCAAGCAGGCAGGCACACAGGTATTGATATGTAATTTCACAAACAAGCTTGTTTTTATGCTACAAGGTGGCCAGGCCAAGCCATGCAGTTGTGGTGTCATTGCAGAAAGGCACTGCAACTAAAAGCCCACCTGTGGAGTATTTCCACACCATGAAAACCCAGGGGTGTTCATTTGAATATGCCTGGAAGCAACATATTGGTGCAACAAGTATGCTGTTAATCACTAAAAATACCCTCTGATTCTAGCACAGTTATGTGAAGTCTGGTAGCACCCTCCACAAGATTGGGTCCATGCAAGTCTTTATCATGCTACGAGCCAATCAGCAGCTGACACTGGTCTGGGCAGCCAACTCCACCAGACCAGCTCACGATTCCAAGTCCCCACCCGTGGACACAGAATGACACTGGATGAATCGTCCCCTGGGCTTCACAGCAGCACCAAACTTCTGCCTTGGAGTGCAGTGTTTCACAGTCAGTACGGTACTGTTGCCATCCTTCCACACCAGGGCGAGCTCCTAAACTGGTACCAGTAGAAGCCTATGAGAATTCAGCAGACATACATGTTGCTGGCATTCTTTGTGAGGGCCACATAGTGCTAACTCAGGCATGCACTGCTGAATGGGGTAGAAAGTGTCAGAAAAGCAGGATGCCACTGTCAAACAGCCATCCTGTTGCCACTGACCTTCCGACATCATCGGCACTGCTGGTGGGACATCACAGTACTCCGACATTGTAATTTAAAACAGAATAAAATATGTTGTATCTTGCAGTAGAGTTTTCCTAGGCACCCCTGGCCAGCACCACCTCTACACCACAGCAGCCCCACTCACCTTGGGTCATTTTACATCTCTACTTTGGCAAACATCAGTTATTTTGTTGTCTAAATAGCAAAGATCATCCACTACATTTAGTGTCTAATTTCTCGATCTTATTCCCTCAACGTCACCTGGTTTAATCTGACTACATTCCATTCCCCTTGTTTTAATTTTGTTGATATCCATTTTATAACCTCTTTTAAAGATATTATCCATTCCACTCAACTGCTCTTGCAAGTTGACTGCTGCTTCGACAGAATTACAATGTCACCAGCAAACCTCAAAGATTTAATTTCTTCTCCCTGACTTTCAATTCTCTTTCCAAATATCTTGCCAGTTTCCTTCACAGCTTTCTCAATGCACAGACTGAACAACATTGGTAGTAGACAACCCCTTTCATGTCCTTTGATTCTTATAACTGCAGTCTGTTTTTTGTACAAGTTATAGATAACCTTATGCTACCTGTTTTTACCCCAATTAACTTCAGAATTTCAGTATGTATTCAAGTCAACATTATCAATAGCTTTCTCTAAGTATACAAATGCCATAATCATAGGTTTGCATTTCCTTAATCTATATTATACGATACATTGTACGGTCTGTATGGCTTCTCATGTTCCTACATTTCTATTATTATTATGCCTTGTTTTACAATTTATTTTCATTTTCCCATAAACAAATATTGTATGCTAATTTTCATTTTCATTTACTTTTTGTTCCTACCTGTCCATAAATTTTCTGATACGTGGTAGAACATCTTTTGTACTTTTGCATCATAAGACATTACAATGCATATGAGTATCTGAGTGGTGGAGCAAAGTGAGTATGCTAATACCAGTCATTGTTGTGCTTTGTCTGGATGCTCTAACTTGTGTGAGTTGACAAAATTAGACAAGCTGATTGTTTTCATGTATTGAGAACAATTGTTACTTACTCAGAAATTTTTGTTAAATAGTGGATTTAAACAGCACCCTAGATGTTTTTGTTATTAATAATCAGCCACTGTCCACTAATAAACTGAAGACTGTAAGAGGGGCACCACTAGAATAGCAGCAGCACATGTGTGTAACCTGGCACAATTGAAATGCTGACGAGCACAGGTGAGAGAGTGATGAATGTTTGTCCCACTAGCATATGCCCTGACTGTGAACTGAGGACAGCCTCTTTCAACATCAAAAGTACTGTGAAAGTAAATCACATCTACAGTGAGGGCGTATCAATGTGTACAATGAGAAAATTACCATAATTACCAACAACAACAAAAAAATTACAAGGTCCAACTATATAAAGGCATAAAATTATGGCTTCAGATTTTACCATAATATATGAACAATAATGGGACATGTAAGTAAAAAATGAAATTACTGCAGAGAAACAAAATTAATTTCAGGGTTCTTTAGTTTCATAGTATTATACTCTGTATGTACTAGTGTGATATCTTCATATGACATAAATTATCTTTATCTACTCTGAGATATTTAGAATTCTGTTATTTTACTTACCTAAAATGCTACATATGGCAACACTCATTCTGTTCATGGATGCATCGTAAAAAGTACAGAGGGAGTTCATAACAAGGCGTGCACAGCGGTACTTGTCAAATGACACATCTTGTAGAATTCTGTCACTACACAGTGTCAATAAAGTATTCTTCTGAAGCTGAAACAAAGAATCTGATCATCATCAATATAAATTTGATCCCTGGTAAGTATTTTAACAATTACAAATCAAGATGTCCTATGAAACTACACATCTTGTTTCTATGACAGCCCCATACAGCCTCAAAAATGTTTGATAAGCATTTGACAAATACTCTACCCAAATTTGAAAGAGCAGTTGGCCTTTAAGATGAGAGACATCAAAGTACATTAATAGGCCAGACATTTTTATCTGTCTGACTTTTTAGTTCTGAAATGCTTGAATTAAGGATGTGTGAAACTTTACATTATAAATTACTACAAATGTCCTACACTAATTTATGAATCCCACAGTTGAATACTGGAAAACATACGAAATTTTTACTTAATTTGTCTCCAAGTTAGGCAAATTGTTATCAACAGGAAACTGTAGTTTATGCATCATCTAGTAGCCCCTAGTAGCAACTGAAAAAGTTATTCACAATGATGCACTACTGGGACATCCAGAGGTTATCATCATCATAAATGAAATGCGCCTTTCACGGGCAAGTGCTCTACCATCTGAGCTACCGAAGCACGACTCACACCCGGTACTCACAGCTTTACTTCTGCCATTACCTCGTCTCCTACCTTCCAAACTTTACAGAAGCTCTCCTGCGAACCTTGCAGAACTAGCACTCCTGAAAGAAAGGATATTGCAGAGACATGGCTTAGCCACAGTCTGGGGGACGTTTCCATTCTGGTGCCGAGTTCGAGTCACGGTCGGGCACAGTTTTAATCTGCCAGGAAGTTTCAATCAAGAGAACTTTCTAACTGTGGAAGTACCCCACAGCAACTGACATGTTACATGTTTTTCCAATAATATATCTTTAATCACTACAATCAATAAACTTTAACTTACACAAGGAGCACCAATATATCAGTGTAAATATGAGTTACTTTCACAAAAGGTAACAGCAGTAGTAAATGACCTCCTTGTGGTACTAAATAGATATGTTTAAGATCCCACCACTCCAGTGATAGTGAGATGGAGCCAGAGAGTGGTATCATTATTATCTGTACAACTCATACTTCTGCTTTTGGCAGCCATAAGCACATGGGTTGCAGCAAAGACATCACGTATGGATGGTCATTACCCCTCTTTTAAAGCAATTCTTGCTTTCATTCACTGGTAATAATTTTGACTACCATTACTTGTAGTCACAAAATCCACTCTCTACTGTGTTTTTATCTGCTGACTTTCCATCAATCTTGGTTTCCACATGCTGTGTGGTTTGTGGCAGTAACCTGCCTAGTTTAGTGTCAGGCTATGGCACTTACGTGGCAATGTGGACAGGATCACAATCCATCACTCTCTCTCTTTTGCGGTCAGCAGAAGGATCCCCAAATTGATGTTATGTTTGTGGTGCATCACGAAACAGGTCCGTACTGCTAGTTCTGTAGTTTTGACTAGGTGCTCCATCCAACTGAGATGCATGTAACACACTTTTTTATTAAGGCATAAATACAGTGCAGACACAGTGAAGCTTTTCTTGTAGCTTTCCTTCAAGTGGTCAGCACTCAACGAGAGTGAGAAAACAGACATGTAGCCTATTAGGTGGCTCATGAAATGTAGTGGCTAGATATGTCACAATGTAGTGCCAGATCTAGTGGTGAGTGAAAGACATGTGCTTATACACACTCAGCACACAGCTGTGTCCTTAGACCAGGTAGTGTAGCGGGTCGGAGGTGTGATGACGACTACTGGGTGGTGGGAACCATCTCAGTGTTTATCAGGGTGTGTTCATCTCCCACCTGGAGTGTCCTGAGTTTGCATGATGGTGAGGGAGATGGAAGAATGTTGTGTGCATCTGCATGGAGAGAATCAGTATAAAGACAACAGTTCTTTATTATTCCATCAACTTGGAAAATTATGTGGGTGCGCCCACATCTCTCTCTCAGCTTGGCATTGTCTCATAATATTTCCACTTGCGGCAGCAGATGCAGTGCGCAGTCTGTGACAAATATACGAGGCAACGTATCTCAATTTATCTCATAATGGTAGATGCCCACAAACAGCAACCACTACTGTAATCATCATGCCATCTTACCTGCCCGATTCTCTTGGGTACTAAAGAGCAAAATTAATGCACACATCAAAAAATGTTTTGCATCACACTGGTTCCCAGAACTCCTGATGATTGATGTTGACTGAGGATACTGTATCACAGACACAGTCCTTTTGACTGTTCAGAGATATCACTAAACCCACCCAAAGATGTAAACAACCATGCATGAGCAGTTCCTATTAGACGGAGGGGGTCCAACAGCTGATCAGTTCCAGTCATTCCACCAGGAAGGAGGCACATGGCTCGGGTTGTCTGTAGTTCAACCATGCCTTGACGGTCAATACCATGGTTCTATCGCATCGACATTGTTATTTTGTGCCAGGAAGGGCTCTCAAAAAGGGAAGTGTCCAGGCATCTCGGAGTGGACCAAAAGCAATGTTGTTCGGAAATGGACGAGATACAGAGAGAGACAGCAACTGTCGATGACATGCCTCGCTCAGGCCGTCCAAGTGCTAATACTGCAGTGGATGACTGTTACCTATGGATTACGGCTCAGAGGAACCCTGAAAGCAACGCCACCATGTTGAATAATGCTTTTCATGCAGCCACAGCACTGTGTGTAATAGGCTGCATGATGAGCAACATCACTCCCTACGTCCATGGTGAGGTCCATCTTTGCAACCATGACACTGTGCAGCATAGCGCAGATGGGCCCAATAACATGCCGAATGGATCACTCAGGATTGGCATCACATTCTATTCACTGATGAGTGTCGCATATGCCTTCAACCAGACAATCATCAGAAACGGGTTTGGAGGTAACCCGGTCAGGCTGAACGACTTAGATACACAGTCCAGCAAGTGTAGCAAGGTGGAGGTTCCCTGCTGTTTTGGGGTGGCATCATGCGGGGCTGACGTATGCTGCTGGTGATCATGGAAGGCACTGTAATGGCTGTACGATATGTGAATGCCATCCTCTGACTGATAGTGCAACCATATCGGCAGCATACTGGCGAGGCATTCGTCTTCATTTATGACACTTCACGGCCCCAAATGACATCGTTCAACTAGAGTGGCCAGCATGTTCTCCAGACATGAACCCTATTGAACATGCCTGGGATAGATTGAAAAGGGCTGTTTATGGATGATGTTACCCACTAACCACTCTGAGATATATACGCCAAATTGCCACTGAGGAGTGGGACAATCTGGACCAACAGTGCCTTGATGAATCTGTGGATAGTATGCCACGATGAATACAGACATACATCAATGCAAGAGAACATGCTACTGAGTATTAGAGGTACTGGCGTGTACAGCAATCTGGACCACCACCTCTGAAGGTCTCGCTGTATGGTGGTACAACATGCAATGTGTGGTTTTCATGAGCAATAAAAAGGGTGGAAATGATGTTTATGTTGATCTCTCTTCCAATTTTCTTAACAGGTTCCGCAACTCTTTGAACTGAGGTGCTGCAAAACCTTTTTTGATGTGTGTACCATGTGATCCATGATCAGATTTCCTCTTTTCCACGTACGAGAACTTGCAATTTCTTGGGACTAAGTAATAGCCAGTACTTCTGTTTCTATTTGGTTATAATTCATCCATGCCACTGTTAGTGTTTTAGATGTGTATCTTATTGGTTGCTTCATGCCACTGAGGACCTATTCTATTTTACAAAGCACCTTTTGGCAGGGCTACACATCTGCCTGGCATAAATGTGGCCACATGTGGAGCAGATATCAAACAAAAGCATTGCCTGAGACAAGTGGCATACACTGAAATTTGACTTCCTTTTACCGTAGCTAATTAATGGGTTAAGATATCCACACAACATTTGGTATAAATTTTTCATAATAAATTATCTTGCTTAAGAATGACTGCAGATTCTTCAAACCGTTTGGCCCAGGGAGTCTGTCAGTTGCTTTATTGTCGGCCTGTTGCCATCTTTGCTCAGTATGTGGTCAAGGTGTGGAACACTTGTTGGAAAAAACTACTTTTACTTAATTTACATTCTTGAAGAGACACTCTTTGACTGTCACAATTTTACTAGTAAACTGTTGAAGTATTCATGGTAAAGTTCTCGAATTTACAGAAAAGTTCTCACACTCAAATTATTCTGGGACTGAGAGCTGGCTGAAACCCAAAGTGGAAAGCTCTGAGATATTTAGCGAGTTGTGGAACATATATCGGAAAGACAAATTATAGACCATAGGAGGGAGAATGTTCATTGCAGTTGACAAAAATATTGTCTCTAGTGAGGTTGAAGTTGAGTGTGACAGTGAAGTCATCTGCTCGCGTATAACAGGTGTAGGTGAAATTAAGTAATTGTTAGAAGTTTTTACTGGCCAACTGATTCTGCTGTGACAGTTCTAGAATTATTCAAGAAAAGTCTATGATCAACAGCACATAAATACACAGATCATGCAATACTAGTTGGAGGCGTCTTTAACTTGCCGAGTACAGACTGGTATGGTTCAAATGGCTCTAAGCACTATGGGACTTAACATCTGAGGCCATCAGTTCTATAGGCTTAGAACTACTTAAACCTAACTAACCTATGGAAAACACACACATCCATGCCTGAGGCAGGATTCGAACCTGCGACCGTAGCAGCACTGTGGTTCCACATTGAAGCGCCTAGAAATGCTCAGCTACAGCGGCCAGCATAGACTGATATGTCTGCAGCAACGCACGGATGCACGCCAAGACCGTAGGATCCTACGCAGTGCCGTAGGGGACCGCACCGCCACTTCCCAGCAAATTAGGGACACTGTTGCTCCTGGGGTATCGGCGAGGACCATTCGCAACCGTCTCCATGAAGCTGGGCTACGGTCCCGCACACCGTTAGGCCGTCTTCCGCTCACGCCCCAACATCGTGCAGCCCGCCTCCAGTGGTGTCGCGACAGGCGTGAATGGAGGGACGAATGGAGATGTGTCGTCTTCAGTGATGAGAGTTGCTTCTGCCTTGGTGCCAATGATGGTCGTATGCGTGTTTGGCGCCGTGCAGGTGAGCGCCACAATCAGGACTGCATACGACCGAGGCACACAGGGCCAACACCCGGCATCATGGTGTGAGGAGCGATCTCCTACACTGGCTGTACACCTCTGGTGATCGTCGAGGGGACACTGAATAGTGCACGGTACATCCAAACCGTCATCGAACCCATTGTTCTACCATTCCTAGACCGGCAAGGGAACTTGCTGTTTCAACAGGACAATGCACGTCCACATGTATCCCATGCCACCCAACGTGCTCTAGAAGGTGTAAGTCAACTACCCTGGCCAGCAAGATCTCCGGATCTGTCCCCCATTGAGCATGTTTGGGACTGGATGAAGCGTCGTCTCACGCGGTCTGCACGTCCAGCACGAACGCTGGTCCAACTGAGGCGCCAGGTGGAAATGGCATGGCAAGCCGTTCCACAGGACTACATCCAGCATCTCTACGATCATCTCCATGGGAGAATAGCAGCCTGCATTGCTGCGAAAGGTGGATATACACTGTACTAGTGCCGACATTGTGCATGCTCTGTTGCCTGTGTCTATGTGCCTGTGGTTCTGTCAGTGTGATCATGTGATGTATCTGACCCCAAGAATGTGTCAATAAAGTTTCCCCTTCCTGGGACAATGAATTCAGGGTGTTCTTATTTCAATTTCCAGGAGTGTAGATCAGGAACAGCAGAGGTCCCAGGACGCTTCCCTGGGGAACACCTGTTATCACTTCAGTTTTACTCAATGATTTGCCGTCTATTACTACGAACTGCGACCTTCCTGACAAAAAATCACGAATCCAGTCGCACAACTGAGACAATACCCCATAGGCTTGATTAGAAGTGGCTTGTGAGGCACGGTGTCAAAAGCTTTCCAGGAATCCAGAAATACGGAATCAACCTGAGATCCCCTGTCGATAGCGGCCATTACTTCGTGCAAATAAAGAGCTAGCTGCGTTGCACAAGAACACTGTTTTCTGAAACCATGTTGATTACGTATCAATAGATCATTCCCTTCGAGGTGATTCATAATGTTTGAATACAGTATATGCTCCAAAACCCTACTGCAAACCGACGTCAATGATATAGGTTTGTAGTTCGATGGATTACTCCTACTACCCTTCTTAAACACTGGTGCGACCTGCGGAATTTTCCAATCTGTAGGTACAGATCTACTAGTGAGCAAGCGGTTGTATATAATTGCTAAGTAGGGAGCTATTGCATCAGCGTAATCTGAAAGAAACCTAATCGGTATACAATCTGGACCTGAAGACATGCCCATATGATTATTAATTTTTCACTGGCTACCGAAAATTGGGAAACCATTTCCATTCAGAACAACATTGATAGCACATGCGTACGTTTTCAGTATATGTAACATTTCCTACTGGAGTAAAAACATTAACTCTTAAGGACAATAAGCAGTGGACAACTATAGGCACAAAAATGTTGAGTGAGAAAACAGATTTTTATCAACACTGTTGTAAAAAATATACATTTACCTAAGAATCTGCAGTTTATTCAACAGCCTGCAAAAGATTCTATGGTAGAGAGGTCAGACAGACAAAATATTATGTGGAATGACAACTTCCTACGAAACTCATCTAACAAAATGATATCCATGTGGAGAGCTATAAATCTAAATCTACATCTACATCCACATTCCGCAAGCCACCCGACGGTGCATGGCGGAGGGTACCTGGAGTACCTCTATCGGTTCTCTCTTCTATTCCAGTCTCGTATTGTTCCTGGAAAGAAGGATTGTCAGTATGCCTCTGTGTGGGCTCCAATCTCTCTGATTTTATCCTCATGGTAGGAGGGAGCAATATACTGCTTGACTCCTCGGTGAAGGTATGTTCTCGAAACTTCAACAAAATCCCCTATTGAGCTACTGAGCATCTCTCCTGCAGAGTCTTCCACTGAAGTTTATCTATCATCTCCGTAACGCTTTTGCGATTACTAAATGATCCTGTAAAGAAGCTCGCTGCTCTCTGTTGGATCTTCTCTATCTCTTCTATCAACACTATCTGGTACGGATCCAACACTGCTGAGCAGTATTCAAGCAGAGGGCAAACAAGCATACTGTAACCTACTTCCTTTGTTTTCGGATTGCATTTCCTTAGGATTCTTCCAATGAATCTCAGTCTGGCATCTGCTTTACCGACGATCAACTTTATATGATCATTCCATTTTAAATCACTCCTAATGCATACTCCTAGATAATTTATGGAATTAACTGCTTCCAGTTGCTGACCTGCTATTTTGTAGCTAAATGATAAGGGATCTTTCTTTCTATGTATTCGCAGCACATTACACTTGTCTACATTGAGATTCAATTGCCATTCCCTGCACCATGCGTCATTTCGCTGCAGATCCTCCTGCATTTCAGCACAATTTTCCATTGTTACAACCTCTCGATATACCACAGCATCATCCGCAAAAAGCCTCAGTGAACTTCCGATGTCATCCACAAGGTCATTTATGTATGATGTGAATAGCAACGGTCCTACGACACTCCCCTGCGGCACACCTGAAATCACTCTTACTTCAGAAGACTTCTCTCCATTGGGAATGAAATGCTGCGTTCTGTTATCTAGGAACTCTTCAATCCAATCACACAATTGGTGGTGGTGGTGGTGGTGGTGGTGGTTAGTGTTTAACGTCCCATCGACAACGAGGTCATGAGAGACGGAGTGCAAGCTCGGGTTAGGGAAGGATTGGGAAGGAAATCGGCCGTGCCCTTTCAAATGAACCATCCCAGAATTTGCCTGAAACGATTTGGGGAAATCACAGAAAATCTAAATCAGGATGGCTGGAGACGGGATTGAACCGTCGTGCTCCCGAATGTGAGTCCAGTGTGCTAACGACTGCGCCAACTCACTCGGTTCACACAATTGGTCTGATAGTCCATATGCTCTTACTTTGTTCATTTAATGACTGTGGGGAACTGTATCGAATGCCTTGCAGAAATCAAGAAACATGGCAGCTACCTGGGAACCCGTGTCTATGGCCCTCTGAGTCTCATGGACGAATAGCGTGAGCTGGGTTTCACACGACCGTCTTTTTGGAAACCCATGCTGATTCCTACAGAGTAGATTTCTTGTATCTCAGACAAGAATAAAGAATGTATCATTAACACTAGAAGGCTCAAAAGTCACAGACCCAAAATCAGAAGTGAAAACATTCAACGAACACTTTACTTCACTAGCTAAAGATCTCACTCAAGTAAACTGTAATGGACCAGCCCCATGTTTCTCCAGTAAGTTGGTGATCTCGGATGCGTCTATATACGTTTACCAAACAAATCCTGATGAAAATATAAGTAAAATTAAATCATTAAGCAATAAAATGTTAAGTGATGTTGATGAAATACCTGACTTCATAACAAAACCATGTGCTCACCACATAGAAAACCTGTTGCTAAAAATTTTCAAACTCTCTCAAGAAATTGGTGTCTTTCCAGAGGTTCT
This sequence comes from Schistocerca gregaria, assembly GCF_023897955.1. Lineage (NCBI taxonomy): Eukaryota > Metazoa > Arthropoda > Insecta > Orthoptera > Acrididae > Schistocerca > Schistocerca gregaria. The sequence continues at coordinate 753,684,768 of NC_064931.1, forward strand.
GAAAATAACGAACGTTTCACTAATGCTAAAAAAGGTTCTATTGATAAAATATCAAATTACCCTTAAACACCTTCTCAAAATTTTTACAAAATCTTTTTTATGAGGCTTATAAGTTTCATAATTAATATTTCCTCTCACCATCCAACAACATGGCTTCAGGAAGTTTAAAGTTTACACAAACAGCAAAATTTGAATTCTTAGACTATACTTTAAAACCCCTTTATCAACATAAATTAGCTGCTGGTAGTTTCCTGCACCTTTCAAAGGATTTTGGTGTCCTGGACTATAAAATTCTGCTCAAAAAATTAGAAAGATGAGGAATAAGAAGTGTAGCACATTGGTGGTTATGTTCAGACCTAAAAAAAAAACTGCAGGCAGGAGGCACCACTTCAGTATGACTTCAGCACTATGAACAAAATGAGAAACAACTTTTTCTTTTCCAGCTAATGACCAATAAAATATCATGTACCTCACAGCTCAATCCTAGAACCATTACTCTTCTTGATTTATGTGGATGACTTTGTTGTATATATATGAGTACCCAAAAAAACTACACTATTTGCTGTTTATGCTAGCATATTCCTAACTAGATTTAGCCCAGAAACATTGTAGTCAACAGCAGAAAGTTCTATGAAAAGACTTACACAGAGTGGTTAATCAAAAACACATTCATTGTAAATATTAAAATATCTGAATGTGTCAACTTTCACTTATTTCCACCATTTAACCAAATGTCTATTCAAGCAAGATTAAAAAAATGATCGACTAAGAAATGTAAGTGTGACAAAATTTTTGGATCAATGGGTCCAGAAAGACTTAAAAAAAGGACACCCATATAAGTAACTTGACTAAAAACCTCTCATCTGTGTGCTATGGTCTAAGAGTATTTACATCTATGACAAGCAAAACAACAGTACTGCACACTCTCTGCACATATCAACTCCCTTCTCTGATATGGGATCTTTTTTCTGAGGACACTCATGTTATAACAATTATTTCTAGAATGAAAAAAAAATAAATAAGAAGCTCTAAGACTAATTTGTGTCCTTAGAAAAACTTAATTCTGTAACTTCCATAATACTCTGCTTGATGTACTGAATGTACCACCCTTATTCATTTACGAGGGTTACTCAATAAGTAATGCAACACCTGATTTTTTTTCCTTAAAGCAGATTGGTTTTATTCAGGATTCCAATACACCATAATATTCCCGACTCTCTGGGCTACAAAATCCTATTTTCCAACATAATCTCTGTCCAATGTGATAGCCCTACAATACCTTACTTGGAGAGCCTGTATGCCCACACAGCACCATTCTACCAGTCGACATTGGAGCTAATGTCTTGCTGCATCAATAACCTCCGTGACCATCCCTGTACTGCCTCTCATGGAGTGCATCCTTCACTGGGCCAAACAGATGGAAGTCGGAAGGTGCAAGGTCCGGGCTGTGGGATGGATGATGAAGAACAATCCAATCAAGTTCTGTGAACTCCTTTTGGGTGCACAGACTTGTGAGGGGCCTTGCATTGTCATGGAGAAGGAGAAGCACATTTACACTTTTGTGTCGTTGAACACACTGAAGTTGTTTCTTCAGTTTCCTGAGGGAAGCACAATACACTGCACCATGAGGGAGGACATCAAACAGAATAACCCCTTCAGAGCTCCATAAGACCACTGTCATTACCTTACCAGCTGAAGGTGTGGCTTTGAACATTTTTTTCAGAGGAGATGTGGTGTGGTGCCACTCCACATATTGCCAGTTCAAAGTGGTGAACCAATGTTTCATTGTCTATGATGTCCGCCCCTGGTAGCTGAGCGGTCAGAGCGACGGAATGTCATACCGAACGGCCCGGGTTCGATTCCCGGCTGGGTCGGAGATTTTCACCATTCAGGGACTGGGTGTTGGGTTGTCCTTATCATCATCATTTCATCCCCATCAACATGCAAGTCACGGAAGTGGCGTCAACTCGAAAGACTTGCATCAGGTAAACGGTCCACCTGATGGGAGGCCCTAGCCACATGGCATTTCCATTGCTTATGAGGATTTTCAACAAAAAATTTCCACGATCGGCCTTGTAACTTGCAGGTTTGCAGGTAGTTCTGTAGTCTTCTGTCAAGTGGTGAGGAACCTGGTGGGTACACACCTTCGAGTACAGAACTGGTGGATAAGAGTGTCAGAACTACCAACAGAAATGTCACTTGAGCAATGAGGTGTTCAACTGTGATCCATCAGTCATCTCAAATAAGAGAATCTGCACTTTTCAACAATGCAGGAGTTGCAGCTGTGTGCGGCCAGCCTGCAAGCGGGAGATCGAATATGTTTGTGCGACCTTGATGCTATGATGAGCAATGTCTCGCCCAATGACTCACCCTGCTCTTGTTCACTCCCAGGTCACTGTAGACATCCTACAAATGCCTATGAATATCTGGGATGTTCTGGTTTTCAACCAAATGAAGTTCAATGACAGCTCTCTGCTTGGAACACATCTCTGTTACAGACGTCATTTTGAAGGGTACATATAGCACAACCACCAATCAGAACTTTGTGGGACTACATGGGCTGAAGGGGGGGTATTCCACATGTCCCACAACAAATTCTACATTTTTTAAAACTGAAATTGGCTGAGAAAGAAAGTTGCGTTCCTTATTCAATGACCCTCATACGTAACTATCTTCTTCACTGTGGATTACCTCTTGAGAACATGCAAACTACTACATAACAAAAATATACATGATTATTATACCAGAAGGAAATCAAATACACACCAAATATATTTTAGAACAACAGTCTATAGAGGAAGATAATTAACACTGGTGTCACACTACACAATAATATACCAGAAGAAGTAAAAAATACTATGTATCAGGTATCCAATATTCAAAATGAAACTAAATTCTGTGCAAGAATTTCTAAATATGTAAAATAAATGTTACTTAGAAACTGAATTGTACGAGGAGGTACACAATTTTAGTTTGCCTACTATTTTGCTGACAATCTTAGATTATATGAATATCTACCTACTTACTTTCACTTCCTTTGGTAATACTAAAATATTAACTGTAATCTCATTTTGACCTTTCCAATACTAATTGTACAATTTGTTCTATACGATAAAACTGGACCAATAAAAAATAAATAAATCAAACAGGTCACACTTGGTAGGGAATGAGGGAAATCTGACACGGCAGTGGTCATTACAGTTATCCCATGCCATGTGTTACCTCTCATGTGACAGGATTGTGGTACCATATTTCAACAGCACAATGGTTGTCCAAATACAGTACGTGTGTCTATGAACTGACTGCATCATATGATCTGAGGTTTTCCCAGTGCACAGAAATCTTGAAAATTTCACAGGTATTCATCCGGGTGGTAGCATCCAACCGGCGCGACATTTTGGCAAGCAGACTTCTTGCCATCTTCAGGAGTTCCTGGAGTCTGATTGACCTCTGATGGATGTCAAATTTATATAATCTTTACCTCCCCTCCCACAACCTCCATCTTTGCACTTCCATGGAGTCCGAGGCCAGTGAAGGGGAAGCACAGCACCGGGTGGTGGAAGTAGTGCGGCACCCTGCGGCAGGTCATGGACCGCACACATTTCACGGCCACAGTCACGTGTGGAACTCTGCCGCCATGGTAACAACATGTCTTCTTCTTTAGGTATTCTGACATGATTGCCATGTAGACTGTAGTTGTGTTTTAATCACACTCCAGGCTAGATCCCAGGCCTTGCTTAACTGGAAACTGCTGTCTTTATTTATTAGCTCGTCATGCAGCTGGATCTCCACTGCCTTTTTGAGGACACAGTCCCAGAAGGTGTTCGATTGCTGTAACACCTCTGTGACACCATAGTTCATGTCATGTTCATGTGAGATGCAGTGCTCTGCCACAGCAGACTTGGTCAGCTGTCTGTTTGGTGTTCATGTTGACTGCATCACTCCTGTACTGTCCAGATGGCCTGGCCTACATACATTTTCCCATACTGGCAAGTAATGTGATACACTCTTGGTTTCCGGAGTCCTAAGTCATCCTTGAATGATCCTAATAATGTCTTTGTTTTGAGTAGAGGGCAAAACACACACTTGAAATTGTATTTTCGGAGTATTCTGCCGATGTGGTCCCGACGTATGATATAATCGCCATCACAGCCAGTTTGTCTTCTACCTTGGAAGGCTGTGGTCTCAGCTTTTTCAATCTTAAGGTGTGTTTTATCTGGCTGTTGTTGTAGTAACTGTTCATGCAGAACACAGTGAATAGGTGCTGCAATTCAGCTGTTAGACTGTCATGGTCCTAGATTTCGCGTGCTCTGTGCACCAGTGTGCTCAGGACACACACTTGCTGTGAAGGAGCATAACACCTGGAGGTATGCAGATACAAATATGTATGTGTTGGCTTATAGTAGACACTGTGTCCTAGCATACCATCTGGTCTTAGCTTGACGGGTATATCTAGAAATGGCAGCTGGTAGTTTTCTTCTACCTCCATTGTGAACTTGATATTCTGGTTCAGTGAGTTCATATGCTGCAGAAAGTCTTGCACACGATGTCGTCCGTGCAACCAGATTACAAATGTATTGTCTACATATCAAAAAAAAGTAGGAGGGCTTTTAGACTGCCAACTCGAGAACTACTCCTTCAGAAGCCTCCATAAACATATTGACCACTACCGGTGATAGTGGACAGTCCATCACTACTCCATCTGTTTGTTCATAGTAGTTCCTGTCAAACAGAAAGTATGTTGACATATGCAAAAATTCAAAAACTTTTGTTACTCGTGGTCTGAATTTTTCTCCTATGAGTCTTACGGAGTCTCTTACAGAGACCCTAGTAAAGAGGAATAACACATCAAAACTCACCATGAGGTCTTCTTGGTCCAGTCGAAAGTTTTGGAGCTGCTGGACAAAGTGCGCTGCATTTCTAATGTGGTGTTGGCATTTGTCCAGAAAGGGACTAAGCTTCGGCATCAGGTGTTTTGCTAATTCATATGTTGGTGCTACAATGTTTACAATCGGGCAGAGAGGCATTCCTTCCTTATGAACTTTACGCAGTCTGTAAAGTCTAGGAGGTGCAGCTGCTCATGGACAAAGTTTCTTCACTGTCTTATTATCTGCAAAGGTGTGGTCGAGAAGATCAATGGTCTTCCTTTACACCCTGTTGGTAGGATCATCTCCAATTCTCCTGTAGGTCATACAGTTTTTGCTTGTATACATTACGTGGCAGCAGGACTGTGCAATTCCCTTTATCTGCTACAAGGAATCCAGCCTTGAGTATGATTAAAACACTATGACAGTCTAGATGGCAATCCGCCTCTGTCAGGGCACCTAAAGAAGAAGATGCATTGTCACCACGGCGGCAGAGTTCTGCACTCGCTCATGGCCACGGAAGGTCTGCGGTCCATGATCTGCTGCGAGGTGCCGCGCTTCCCCCACTACCAGCTGTGGATCACATGGAAGTGCCAAGACAGAAGCTGCAGGAGGGGGTAAAGATTATATAAAGTCAGCATCCACCAAGAGGTCAATCAGACTCCAGGAACTCCTGAAGATGGCAAGAAGTCGGTTTGCTGAACTATCACACCTGTTGGACAAGGCCACCCAGCTGAGTATCTGAGACATTTTCATGACTGCATGATGTTGAGTTACTCCCCTTACTATCAAGATCCCCAGATCTGACCCCCACAGAACACATGTGAGACCAACTCCGACATTATTTCTGTACCACTGCCAGTATCCAGGATATCAAGGACCAATTACAACAGTTGTATGCCAGCTTGCTTCACGAGAGGATACAATGGCTTTATGACACCTCTCCCAATCACATCAGTGCCTGCACCCATGACAGAGTGGATGCCAACATCACAAAGATAAGTAGGCTCATACTGCTAAGGTCTTTGTAAATTTGACTGGATTTTGTAATCACTGAAATAACATCACATATACCATCTCAACTGATGGAGTTTCATTATGTTTCCTCCTCCCCTTCTTCACTTTTTTGTTAGGCAGTGTATTTTGAGTTTCAAATTCCTTAGTTGGAAACTTAATGCACAATTACGGGAAAAAAATAAATACTGACAATTTTAAAGTGATACTGTGTATTATAAACTTATTTTGTAATTAAAACTTCAATTTAGATACTAATATTTCATGGTATAAACCGAAAAAATGCCATCTGAGAATCACACAGGAAGCATTTATAGTACCTGATAATGGCTTGGAAAAGTTTCCATAGCCTGCAAAGTAAGTTCAACAACTTGTTTCAATACTGTTGGGTGAATTTTTAGTGCGAAGTCACCTTTTGTCAAATTGTACAGACATGCTGTTGCAGCCATTTGTACTCCAAACTGGTCAGCATGCACTATCATCCCTGGAAGCACCAGCTGAAAATTTTAAAGATCAATTAAGAATTGAGTATAAAATTCCTTATTTACCTTATTTTCTACTCCACATGACCACTATAGCATACGTCACCAAATTAGATGAAAAGCAATGGAATACAATAACAATTATAACATGGTTGTAAAAGATATCATTGAAATTATTCATAAATGACACTGAATGGGCAAACTGCACTATTGTCAAAAACAATCTAGGAATGACTTTGGAGTTGTTAGTGCATTTAGTGACTTGGAAAACAAATTGGCCACAAACAGACCCTGAGAAATATTTCAAATGAAAGGGCCCTAGTCAAATGCAAGTTCACTTACTGTTATGCATTATGAACATGCATTTACGCATTTTCTGCTCCTGTGCCCATTTTACACATATGAAAATATGAAAAAAAAGACCTAGTGTTAGAATTTACATATTTAGAGATAGCTTTTGACAATGTAAACAGGACTACACTCTTTGAAATTGTTAAGTTAGCAAGGGTAGAATACCTGTAACAAAAGGTTATCTATAACTTGTACAAAAACTAGACTGGATGCTGAGAGTCGATGGATGTGAGGGGGAAGCAGTTGTTGAGAAGGGAGTGAGACATGGTTGTAACCTATCACCAATTTTATTCACTCCATACATAGAGAAAGATGTGAAGAAAGGCAAGGAGAAATTTGGAAAGGGAATTAAAGTTCAGCGAGAAAAAAACAAAAGCTTTGAGGTTTGCTGGTGACACTGTATTTCTGACAGAGACAGCAGTGGACTTGTGAGGGCAGTTGAGCCGATGGATAACATCTGTAAAAGAGGAATATCAGCAAAAGTAAAACAAGGATAATGGGATTTAATCCAATTAACTCAGGCATTTCTGGAGAAATTAGGTTAAGAAATAAAATACTAAAAGTAGTTAATGAGTTTTGCTATTTAGGCAGCAAAATAACTGATGGTGGCTGAAGCAGAGGGGATGTAAAACGCACACTACGAATAACAAAAAAAGTATTTTTGAAAAGCAGAAATTTGTTAACATTAAATGTAAATCTAGGTGTTAGGATGTTTCTTGAAGGTGTTTATATGGAATGCAGTCTTGTATGGAAGTGAAATGTGTATGATACACAGTTGAAACAAGGAGAGAATAGAAGCTCTTGAAATGTAACTAACCTAAGGACATCACACACATCCATGCCCGAGGCAGGATTCGAACCTGCGACCGTAACAGTCACGCGCCTAGAAGCGCTAGACCACCGCAGCCAGCATTGCAAAGTCATATGAAATGGAATGCGCATGTCAGGTTGGTAGTAGGGAAGGTGAATGCTCGATTCCATTTTACTGGCGGAATTTTGGGAAAGTGTAGCTAATCTATAAAACAGACGGTGTATAAAATGCTAGTGTGACCCAGTCTTGAATACTGCTCAAGTGTTTGGGATTCCCACCACATTGGGTTGAAGGAAGACATCGAAACAAATCAGAGTCATGCTGCTAGTTGTGTTACTGGTAGGTTTCATTCGCACGCAAGTATTATGGAGATACTTTGTAAACTCAAGCGAGCTTAAGGACAGTTGTTTTTCCCTTTATCTATCTGCAAATAGAACAGGAGAGGAATTGACAAGCAGTGGTGTGTGGTAGCTTCTGTCATGCACTGTATGGTAGCTTGAGGAGTATGTACATAGATATAGATTTAGAAACAGGTAAACATCTTAACTCAGTATCCATTTGAAATAAACCAGAACATATCACAAATACTGATCACTAGCAAGTGTCCCCAGAGCCATCTGTTATTAAATTCCAAAACTATTTTGTTTTTCACTGTGAAATTAATACAAGTCCCACCTTGTCCTCCCTAGTACAGAACCTACATACACTCATGGGCAAAGAGATCAAAGGCACAGAAATGTGTCAGATGGAATGTTAATTACAGTGAATGCAAACTTCCAGGATGAATTAATCACAAGAATGTGTCACGTTGCCAGTCATCTAAAAAAGTGTTACAAGATGCCACCTTTCAGGAGGTTTCTTACTCTCTTCTCTTCTGCCAAAAAGTGACTCATAAGTTTCAGCAGCATCAATCCTGTAACAGCTGCATGGAGACACACAAGTCATCAGCTAGGGAAAGTTATCTCAGTGTGAATGAATGGAGGAAATACTCTACCATGGCAATATTGAACAAACCATCCCAGTATTGCTCCCTGATTTGAGAACAGAAATGTGAGACAGTTTCTGAATTGAGTGTATCATTCCTTTGTTTGTCCTGTCCTGCAGGCATCTGTACATTTAGAGAGCATAATATGCTGTGGTTCATGGTGTGGGTTCCTGTAGTCATGTCCTAGTTCATGAACCATGGGCAATGTATGAGTGGCCAAGTAAGTGGTCCCGACAGTCGGGATATCAGTTACTTTGGAATAAGGCTGGGCATCTCTGACATATTCTGACTCGTGGTCACCTTTGTGCTCATACGGCAAAGACTACCAAATCCACCGGTTAGTCTCTCAGCCATTAGGGGTAAAACCCAATGGGACTCGGGGCAAGTAAGGCTAGCAACCTGCTTCCCTGGTACTTTAAATATGATGCTGGCAACAATCAGAGCAAAATGCCTCGGACGTTTGGAGGTGACGGAGTCCCACCTCTAACTGACAAGCCAGGGACTCCTAAGATACGACTTGGCAAACAAATGGTAATGAGATGGGGAGCTATTAATATCAATGGGGGCTACTCTGGGAAGAAGGCAGAGCTGGCAGAGGCTGCAAGTAAGACGGGGCTGGACGTTTTAGCCGTTAGTGACATTCGGGTAAGGGGTGAGAAAGAAGAGGAAGTGGGATAATACAAGGTCTACCTGTCAGGAGTCAAAGCAGGAATAACACAATGGGGCGTAGGGCTTTACATCAGGAAAGAAATGGAACCCAGTGTAGTTGCAATAACGTATGTAAACGAATGACTGATGTGGGTAGATTTGACAGTGTCTAGCAAGAAAATTAGGATTGTGTCAGTATATTCGCATTCTGAAGGGACAGATCAAGATAAGATGGATAGTTTTTATGAGGCACTCAGTGATGTAGCTGTTAAAGGACAAGGACAGTGTTCTGCTGATGGGTGATTTTAATGCCAGGACTGCAAATCGAACAGAAGGGTATGAAAAGGTTATGGGTAAATTTGGAGAGGATATGGAGGCCAACAGGAACGGGGAAACAACTCTTGGATTTCTGTGCCAGTATGGGCTTCATAATCACAAACTCCTTTTTTAAACATAAGGACATTCACCGGTACACTTGGTAAGGCAGGGGAACCAGATCTGTCATTGACTATATAATAACAGATCAGGAATTCAGGAAGGCTGTTAGGGACACACGTGTATTCAGGGGATTCTTTGATGACACTGATCATTATTTAATCTGCAGTGAAATTGGGATTGTGAGGCCAAAAATGCAGGTCAGGTCCATATGTAGGAGGATAAGAGTGGAGAAACTTCAGGATAAGGAAATCAGGCACAAGTACATAACAGCGATCTCAGAAAGATACCAGTTAGTTGAATGTAGTCAATTACAGTCATTGGAAAGGAATGGACAAGGTACAGGGACACAGTAAGAGAAGTGGCTAAAGAATGTTTTGGAACAGTAGTGTGTAAAAGTAGGATGAAGCAAACAGCTTGATGGACTGACACAGTCAAGGTAGCCTGTAAAAGGAAAAAGAAGGCTTATCAAAAATGGCTACATGCTAGAACTCAGGTAGACAGAGAAAGTAATGTTGAAGAAAGAAACAAAGCCAAACAGATAATTGCAGCATCCAAGAAGAAATCTTGGGAAGGCTTTGGAAACAGGTTGGAGACTATGGGTCAAGCCGCTGGAAAACCATTCTGTAGTGTAATTAGCAATCTTCAAAAGGGAGGTAAGAAGAAAATGACAAGTATTTTGCACAGGTCAGGAAAACTGCTGGTGAATCCTGTGGATGTCTTGGGCAGATGGAGGGAATATTTTGAAGAGTTGCTCAATGTAGGTGAAAATACAATCATTAATGTTTCAGATTTTGAGGTAGAATGGGATAGGAATGATGATGGAAATAGGATCACATTTGAGGAAGTGGAGAAAATGGTCAATAGACTGCAGTGCAATAAAGCAGCTGGGGTGGATTAAATTAAATCGGAACTCATCAAATACAGTGGAATGTCAGGTCTTAAATGGCTACACAGGATAATTGAAATGGCCTGGGAGTCGGGACAGGTTCCATCAGACTGGACAAAAGCAGTAATCACACCAATCTTTAAACATGGAAACAGAAAAGATTGTAACAACTACAGAGGTATCTCTTTAATCAGCGTTGTGGGTAAAATCTTCTCAGGTATTGTTGAAAGGAAAGTGCGAGTATTAGTTGAGGACTAATTGGATGAAAATCAGTGTGGGTTTAGGCCTCTTAGAGGTTGTCAGGACCAGATCTTTAGCTTAAGCCAAATAATGGACAAGTGTCATGAGTGGAACAGGGAATTGTATCTATGCTTTATAGATCTAGAAAATGCATATGACCGGGTTCCCAGGAGGAAGTTATTGTCTGTTCTACGAGATTATGGAATAGGAGGCAAACTTTTGCAAGCAATTAAAGGTCTTTACATGGATAGTCAGGCAGCAGTCAGAGTTGACGGTAAATTGAGTTCATGGTTCAGAGTAGTTTCAGGGGTAAGACAAGGCTGCAACCTGTCTCCACTGTTGTTCATATTATTTATGGATCATAGGTTGAAAACACTAGACTGGCTGGGTGAGATTAAGATGTGCGAACACAGAATAGGCAGTCTTGCATATGCGGATGACTTAGTTGTGATGGTAGATTCGATTGAAAGTTTGCAAAGTAATATTTCAGAGCTTGATCAGAAATGTAAGGACTATGGTATGAAGATTAGCATCTCCAAAACGAAAATAATGTCAGTGGGAAAGAAATATAAACGGATTGAGTGCCAAATAGGAGGAAAAAAGTTAGAGCAGGTGGACGGTTTCAAGTACTTAGGATGCATATTCTCACTGGATGGCAACATAGTGAAAGAACTGGAAGCAAGGTGTAGCAAAGCTAATGCTGTGAGTGCTCAGCTACGATCTACTCTCTTCTGCAAGAAGGAAGTCAGTACCAAGACTAAGTTATCTGTGCACCGTTCAATCTTTTGACCAACTTTGTTGTATGGGAGCGAAAGCTGGGTGGATTCAGGTTACCTTATCGACAAGGTTGAGGTTATGGATATGAAAGTAGCTAGGATGATTGCAGGTACTAGTAGATGGGAACAATGGCAGGAGGGTGTCCACAATGAGGAAATCAAAGAAAAACTGGGAATGAACTCTAGAGTAACAATTTTATGATTACAAATAACAACAAAAGAGATATTTAGAACAAAATGGTTTCAACATTTGGTTCATATGATTTACTGAAAATACAGTACAATGAATTGTTTTATTCCTCTTCTACATTTAATGAAATGATACTGCTCATTTATTGCTGCTGTGCTCTCAAATTGTGAGTCACGAAAAATAAGCAGAATATTACGCAGAATCTGCAGTCTAATTATCAATCCTAGAATTTCATGTTACAATCAGAAATTCATTGGATTCGAATGATTGATTGTAAGTACCACCCTGCATACACTGAGGTGACAAGTCATGGAATACTGATATGCTCATATACAGATGGCAGTAGAATTGCATACATAAGGTATAAAAAGGACGGGCTATTTGTGGAGCTGTCACTGCATTCCAAGCTGAGATGCCAAGCAAGAAGGAGCATGCTTCTGCTGCTGCTGCAAAGGGTGCGGTGGATAGCTGTGCAGCAGAACAGCCTCAGGCGATTGAGCACGCCCCATTGATGGCCACATCCAGCCCCCCATTTACAACAACCGAGCTCAGAAGCATGGACTCTGGTTCAGTATTCAGATTTTCATGTGCTTTCGGTGCCAGAGCTATATGCTATCATGCAAAACCCGGCCAGAGGTGGCGCCTACCCTGCACGAGAGGCAGACAAAAAAGCATTATGTGGCTTTCAAAGATTCCAGGTGGCCACTGCACTGTGAGGCACAGCCAGTAAAAAGGCCAGTGTACTGCTGGCAGATCTGCCAGGCCTGTTGAAGCAAGAGAACACTGCCGTGCTGCAGGTGGCCCCAAAGGGTGAATGCATGACCACGCTTGGCTTCTCGAGCAGCCAATGTCCTGCTGGTTGCTCCAGCAGTCATGGACAGTCGAGAGGCTATGGCCCTGCCAGTATATGTCCCACCGGGCTTGACAAATCAAGCCATCAATGCCATGCTGCGAGCACCCAATGAACAAGGAGTTCAAGGGGCCACTGAAATTGTGGAGTCAAGCCTCGGCGACGTCATACACAATGAAGACAAAATGGAAATTTCACTGCCATTACAAAAGAAACATTGGAGGATAATGAGTCCACCACATTCTGCAATTCTGCTGACAGGTGACAGCAGATGAAGGAGCCACCCATGCCTGAGGGTGCAACCACTGTCACCACGGCTCATAAAAGTGAAGAAGACAAGTTTGTTGTTTTGAAATGGAGGCACACGGCTCAAGCAAAGAAGCTAGAACCAGTGCAGCTTCTGCAGACAAATACTTCTTTTTCAGGTATTCCAGCAGAGCAAGGCACCATGGATGGAGCACAACCACAGGCTAGGAGGTCACCCACCCCTCCATCAGTCACAGTACTCTCGGTAGTCATTTACAAGTCCTTCCTTGAGAAGTTCAAGAAGATAGAATCCTCTTCAACTTATTTCTTCTCTCAGAACAATTGTTGTAATTCATCATGTACTTCATTATTTAATGTGTCACATATTGTATCAAACCGAAATTGTTTTACATTACAGTTTTACTGAACTAATACCTTTCATTTTAGTCCTAAATCAAATATTAACAATTGTCATCTTTGAAAATTGAAATACGCTGTAGTTGCACTATTTTTAAATTTTTGGTCCCACAAAAATTTCACAGCCACACATATTTATCTTTGTACCTGACAATGGCATAAGCCAAATATCAGTTTGTAAAATAATAAATATTGTAGAATATTACTCCAATGTCAAGTGAATTTACATTCCTGAGGTATAATTTGGTAAAACACTAAACATCTGCCTGACATACTGTGTGTTAGCACATGTAGTACTTACAGTGTAATAGTCCCCTAAATAAAAGTTACTGTGTTGTTGTACATTCTAATGTTATTCATCGAAGGGTAAAGCTGGAGGGGGGGAGGGCAATTATTATTATTATTATTATTATTATTATTATTATTATTTTAACAGATCATGACGAAGAGCCCGATAATATGATCACTGTGGGTCTTCATACTAAACTACTCCAGTGAGGATACACCAAAACTGAAGTATCATGTCAACATGCTGCTGAAGTATCATGTCAACATGTCAAGTGTGCATATTGTTCCATTCAGCTGTCTTTTAATCACTTCATTGAAACTCTACATTTGACTTCAATGATGGATAGGGAAGAATGTAAGGCAACACAGTGGCTACAACACATACCAGACACATTAATGTGACACTGCCTATGTTAAATGTCAACATATAATAACCACTCATAAGTGGCAGTTGGAAGCACTAACAGTGAAGGTATACAAAACATGTCAGGTGGGTTCAAAAAAAACAGTGCAGTTGTTGCCTTAGTGTAGAAATTGATCAATTTATCTGATATCCAACAGCATGATTGTTGGCTCTCGGGCCAGGTATGGAAGCGTTTCCAAAATGGTTAATTTTGTAAACTGTTTGCATGCTGCCATGATTAAAGTATACCACGCATCACAAAATGACGTTATCCAAAACATGTGCCATGCAAATGTGCCACCCATGGACCAACTGTGATGCCTATGGACCATAGAGGGCAGGGTTGAACATCTGTGGAGATGTGTAAGGGCAAATAAATGTGCAAATGTTATGCAACTGACCACCCAGATGAACCAAGGGGCTACCAGGCTACCAACTGTCTCCCCTCAATGACTGTTCCGTGAACATTGTTGCATATGGGCTTCTGCAGAAGGCACCTGGTTCACTGGCAATGAAGACTGGAATCTGCGTGTCAGTACAGCAACTGGACACCCACAGAGTGACAAGAAATGACATTTGCAGATGAATAACATTTTATTCTCCACCAGAAAGTAAACACCCTGCAACAATCATTGGAAGAGTACAGGCCACAGGAGGGAATGTTTTTATGACATCCTCTGGGTGATCTCATCATTCTGAGAGGCACAATGGATGAACACAAGTATGCATCTATCCTTGGGAACCATGTCCACCCCTACACACAGTTTGTTTTCCTCAGCATGATGGCATCTACCAGCAGTGTCACACAGTTCGCAGTGTATGTGCATGGTTCGAAATGCACCAGGATGATTTTACTGTATTCCCCTGGCCACCAAACTCCCTGGATTTAAACCTAATTGAGAATCTGCGGGACCACCTCGATTGGGCTGTTTGTGCCACAGATCCTCAACCAAAAAAGCCTAGTGCAGGTGGACATGGCACTGGATTTGGCATGGTTCCACATCCCTGTCAATACTTTCCAGAAATTCATGGACTCTCTTCCTGCATGTCTGAGAGGACATCACATTAATGTGACTGGACAGTGTATTATGGGGAATATGACTCTGTAACTACTGAGTGTCTTGTTCCAAGAAAATGTTTAGCTTTTAGTTTTTTCTCACTTAATGCTCTTGTTAACCTGCTTCTCTCAATTGTCTGTTAAAAAGTATTGTTTCATCAGTGACTTGTGTGTCTATAGTCTTTACATAGAACTACAAACATTGGTTATATACAAATGCAGATTTACATATAACTGATGTTCATGGATGGTTGAACAGACACATATCTACATTTTAAAATCATTTTATTTACTTTTAGCTGCAACCTTTAGTCCTTCCATGGTACGAATCCTTCATCCATGCTCATTATCCTCTATTGTTCCTTATGTATTGCTCCTGCTCCTACCCAACCACTGCCTTCCTACATGCAATCTGCAACTACTTATTCCATTTTTGTAGCCCTTCCTCAACCCTTGTGTTTTCTTTTGCATGTACATTGGAATCTCTCTCTCTCTCTCTCTCTCTCTTTACGCGTGTGTGTGTGTGTGTGTGTGTGTGTGTGTGTGTGTGTGTGTGTGTGTGTGTGCATGTGTGCGTGTGTGTGTGCGCGCTCACTCTGCAAGCCCTCAACATTACTCCTATTAAGGAAGAAGCTTATAAGCTTATTAATAATTTGGCACACAAGATTGTTTCCCAGTCTTTGTAATAAATGGGCGCTTTTTGTCTTCCACAAAGTTAGCTCTCATTTTAATATTTCCTATCTTTATTGACATGTTATTACAAGTGAAATGCAGGACAGCTGCTGCTTCCACAATTTAGAAGTAATAGTCCCTATGTTGGCAAAATGTTTACATCGAAGACTCTTAGCCAATCTCTTGTGATCTTTCAACACATAAAATTTACTATTCAGCATCAATTTCTATGTGATATCGCAGATCTCTTAACCACCCAGTTTTCATGAGCTTTATTAATTTCTAAGTTTGTCTTCTGAAACAGCAGAAACAAAACAGCACATCTGGTAAACCTCAAAAACAGTATAATGTGAACAAAGGCTGTGTAAGATATAGACATAATTCAGTACATGTGATAATTAAAATTGCTATAATTCTTTACTGTACAGTCACAGTACATTATTGTCCTGTAATTCTGAATGCACTAATACTTCCTTGGAGGCACTGCTCTTATTTTCACAACAGTCAATGTATTATTTCCTTTCTTTTTTTCCTTATTGGTAATGATATTTAAAAATTATTTTGTTTCTGATCTTATCCTAATCAACTGCACTGTGTTTCCTCACTATGTATGAAAACACTGTGGTCATGTAATGGACACATTCAACTGCAACATAACTTGGCCAGTATGGGGATATGATACAAAATTCTGGCTCAGAACAAGATGGCATTGACAGATAGCTTTTATTTTTCTGATGTTGATATACATTGCACAATAATGTACATCAAGTGGTACGTATCTCTTTTTTTAAAGGTTTTTATACCATCTCAACAGTTAAGATATGCGCAGCTCAATGCACATTGCCCAGACTCCTCTTGATGATAAGAAATACAAGGAGCACTGAAAAACTGCAGTCACATATGAAACCATCAAGGAAACATTCAATATGGTAATGAACAATCAGCAGTTAGAGGTGTATAAAATTCCTGATGTCACAGGCATATTAAAAGAAATAGTGTGTTACATTTTTCATGATGGGTGCAACACTTCATGCCACAAAACAAAACAACAATCAAAGCTATGAGTGGAAGCTAGTAGCCCTCAATGAAAAAATGCAACATATATTTTATAAAAGATTTGCTAGGTTTGCCAGTGTTTTCTGGAATATAAAAGGGATTTTTCTTACTGATTATTTTGCAAGTCTTCTGTAACAACTAGATGAACTATATGAGAAGATGCTCGAGTGAGGAAAAAAAGGTCTTTCGTCAGCACAATATATCACATTAGGTGCTTTGGCAATGAGAATACTGAAGAGTCTGAAATATAAAATTTGGAACATTCACAGTTTTCACCAAATTTGGCATCTAATGACTTCCACCTAATGACTTCCACCTAATCCCACATCTAAAGAAATTGTTGACTGATAAATGTTTTGGTTGCAATGAAGGGGTTAATGGTCACTGGAGACAGAACTTCCAGAATCACGCCTCAGGCATGGAATCTGCTAACAGAGTACACTGACCTAAAATACTACTACAGTAAGAAGTATATTTCTTATGAAAGAAATAGTCTTTCCCTTGCAAGCTAAGAACTTGTCATTTTATCCTCACAAAACACTTATCTACATTTACCATGCTAGTCTGATAGATTAACATCCAACCATTCACTTTATGTAAGACAAACTCAACAAACCTCATAGTCACTGAAATATGATAAATCTGCTTGATTTTGCTATTTTAAATAGGAACTGTGGAAAAATGGACACGTAAAAAAGCCCTTCATAAAAATAGATACAGATGCACCACGAAATTAAACTTTTACAACTCAGTGAATCTTTAATGGATGTGGTAACTATGTTAATGATATGAAGGGGATGTGTATCTCAAAAAATGTAGGAACTATAGCACGTCACAAGTATGAACTGGATATCAGAAAGTGGAAGTAAATGCAAGAATAAAATTACACCAATCTGCAAATTAAAATAAAAGCAAACTTATTTCACTTGAACAGTTTTCACATAATCTCTCTACACAGTAAGGATAATGTACCTTTATAATATCAACACGAGCATCAGTGAAGCTTGGTGTTAATCTAAACAAGTGGTATAAACATTTCTGCACATAGAAAGGCCTTGCTGTGTATCGTTTGAGGCCCTCCATTATCTGAGCTTCCGTACCAGTTCCAGCCACCTGAAAACAAGTTACAAAATTCACAGCAGCTGAGAAGCATGATTACCGTAGGAAAATACTAGTTGCAAAAACTTGATAGGAGCAAATTTGATTAAAAAATAAATTATGAGAAACTGAATTAATACTTGTACATTTTAAAATTTCTAACATTCAACCAGGTACACCCAATGGACAGTACAAAACAGCAAGAGTCCAGTAACATGTGGGTTTTATGATGTGACTGTGAGTGGAAAGCAGTTGAGCGGCAGTTAGTTTTAAGGTGCATGGGGTAATAGCTTTCTTGTGTCATGGTAAGCTGCCTATGTTAGTTGCAGAGAGAAATGGAGTGCATAAACAATTATAGATTTAAAATTAAAGTCGTGTTTCCAGTAAACTGTGACTGACCTGGTAAACCTACCTGCATGTCTGCCTGGATGTGTTTTTTCATGCCCTCTTAAGCAAATGGCATGCTAGATTCCATTTCTGTCACACATACACACAACTAAGAGATGGAACCATGCAGAACAGGTATATGAGGTTCCCACATTTAATGTGTTTACAGGAAAAGCATACGACTGTAAAAAGATTTCAAATCTGGGAAGTATGTGAGGTCAGTGCATGAGGATTACACAATAAGATAGTGCTAGAGGAGCAAGTGATACATGTGCAAATCAAGACACAAAGAGGTAGTGCACAGGGGTGCACAAGGGAGGCTTCAATTTAAGTCATGGTAATTGTATAACGAATTTGAAAGAGTGCACAGAAATTTTGAGCTTGGATGAATAGTACTTTAGATGCAAACAGTATTTCTAATGTATGGGTAGGATCTAAGGAAATTGTAATACTTATGAAGAAATGACTAGGCTCTTCGAGGTTGGGGATTTAATAAGTCTATCATTGGTGATAGTGGAGGCAGTACTGAAAAGTAAACAAAGGGAGAAATGTTAACTGCACAAACAGGGAAGGCACTATATGTCATCCTGAGGTCAGTGTCAATGATGTAACTGTTCCACTGTCTACTAATGAAGTTTATGCATATAAAATTAAGGTAAAGATTGGTTTCCATATAAAAATTGTCTATCAGCTTACACAATTTGTACAGTATAACTACAGATGTCAAAAGAAAGAAAGGGTCATGAATTTAAAAACTTAAAAGTGATTGCTTACAAATGATGAGAAGTTTCACTCTATTTCAAGACAGTACTTTCATATAAATAAACAGTATGTGTGACAATAAATGAACCGATACAGACTACTGAAATAATCTTTAAAAATGCAACTGAATGAAACATACTTGTGAACCAACTCACCACCAAGTTTTTATAATAGCCACTACAATGAGGATTCACGAAATATTCTTCAAAACATACATCACAGTGTATGAGACCTAAGAACTGTAGTTCTTTGTGATGGTCTATAAAATTTCTAAGGTCATCAGGATTAATTTCTTCCCTTCCTGAAAAAAGATACAAATAATCAAAAACATTATAAACAGATTACTTTTATGGATCTGTTAAGTAAATTATGAATTTATTAATTCTGGTTTGCAACTATATCTTTCATCTGAGAGTTTACCTAAATCTTTATACTCACTAAAATTACTGCAGTATAACAACAAGATTTAAACACTCCATATCAATAGTATTAATATGCTTGGAATTTCATTTCAAGTTAGGCATCAATCTACAAGAATTGGGATCTCTTCTGTTCCAGCAACCTTCCAGACTTACCTGGAACAGTTAACCATGTCTATCCCTGCTTGCACTATCTCGCTGACTTAATTGTCCTGAGGACAATGAATGAGGACTAACTGTGCAACCTGTTTACTACACTGTGTGACACAAGGTTCAAGTGCTGGTTACACAAATGCCAGGTCCCCCCCCCCCCCCCCCCCTGAAGTAAGTGGTATACCTTGAACACTTGTTCAACAATGAGCACTGCCGACTGACTGCAACAACTGCAACATTGCAGCTATTATGTCTCTACCCCACCCCAAAAACTTACAAGATTTGTGAGCTTTTTTGGGGGAGGTAAATTATTATTCTAAGTTCCTCCCACAAGTGGCCCACGCCATGCATCTGCTAAATTACTTGCGGAAGAAAGGTGTTAAGTACAGATGGATAGCTGACTGCCAGCTCACTTTTACGCAGTTGAAGTGTATGCTGCATTCAGCACCCTGCCTTATGCCCCTTGCCCCCATCATGTCCACAACTTTGGCCACAGATGTCTCTCCACATGGCACTGTACCAGAGTTGATTTATAGGAGTGATGATGGTACTGAGCAACTGATTGCCTATGCATCAATGATGCTGATACCAGCTCCTCACTGATAGAAAAAAAAAGTTTCAGCAATTATCTTTGCAATTAAGAAGTTCCATGTTTACCTGTTTTGGCGTAAGTTTACATTCATTACAGACCACAAACCACAGGCAGCCTTCCTCCTATCACATTTCCATCTTCCAGATAGGACAGGATAACAGATCCAGTGTCGTGTACTTTTCCTCAGCTCCTACAAGTATGCCATTAAATACAAGCCAACAACACAACACACAAATGCAGATGTTCTATCTTGCCAACCCATGGGACCAGACCTGGCCTTTGACCAACAAGAAATTTCCTGTTTCTACACAGATGTGGAATGGTGACACACACTGGAAGGGTTTCTTATTATGGCTGCTTGAATTGCTGCAGACACATGCCGTGACCCTATCTTATGGCATGTCATGCTCTAAGCACTCCATGGGTCGCCCACAAACTTTTTAAACGATGTCAATGCGGGGCTCTAGCCCTGGTCTTGCCTCTCTCAGCATCAGTCCATCATCACCAACATTCTCCTGCTTGACGCTGAGGCAGATGCTCACCATGTCGACATCCCAGCTGTCATGTGGCCTCAAGTTTTACAACTCGTCCATTGTAGGCACTGGGGTATATCACAGATGAAAGCCCTAATGCATCGTTAGACCTATGGGCCAGGGCTGAACAAGGACGTAGAAGCCTTGGTGCACAGCTGTTCTACTTGCACTCAACATCATGCCACTCCACCTCAATCTTTCGATCCATGGTCCAACCCCCCTCCCAAATCACCCCTGGAACCACATTTATTTGAATTTCACAGGCCTCTTTCTGGGTTCTATGTAAATCAATGTTGTGGACACTAACTCTAACTACCTCTAAGTGGCCAGCAGAGTGTACACCATCACAGACACCACAATTAGAGTGTTCATTCATGTTCTCAGTGTCAAAGGGCTTTCCCAAACCATCACATCAGACAATGGGCTCCAATTAACAGCAATGGCTGTCGAACAATTTGGTACCTCAGATGGCATTGAACACATATTTAGTCTGACATTTCCCCCATCCTCCAGTGGTGAAGCAGATTGTACAGTGGAATAGTTCAAACAGAAAAAGTTACAAACAGTGGGAACCACCACCACCTCATTTGTGCCCATGATGGTCTTAAGTGGACTGGTCCATGAATACCATGGGAAACCTTGAAAAAATTGTCAGTTCTCTAAATCATGTAACTCAAAGAATACGATTTGTAAGCCCATATAAAGCTTACTATCTTTTAAGGCATCTTTTGGGAACATTTTTATGTATGAACCACAGTTTTAGCTTTCACACTTTTTTTAATTGTACTTTTTGTTGCAAGTGAAATAAACCATACTAATTATTTATGTACATCACAGGTACACACTACTCAAAATACAAACAAAGTAGAAGGTTTATTTTTTCCCTGTAAGTTCTTTACACTATTATCTTGAAAGCAGACTGTTGAAAAGATGGCGCTGTCATAAATTGTGATACAAAATTTTTTAAGTATGATTATCAATAATTTTGGAAATGAATTCAGGGTTTTTTGTCAAAAAAGCATTTAATTTTCAAAATTAAGTCACAAGAGCAGTCTACTTTTTAGTTAGGCATGTTTTAAGACAGTATACAAAATTTCAGCTCTCTGTCTTTAATAGTTTTTAGGCAAAGTGTACCAGAACATGAAATGATTTAACTTTTGGAAAATTCAAGTTAAAGTTAGAAGTTGCTTTTTCTATTAAACTTGCATGACACTAATGCATCCCAGATCCATATTCATCTTGTTTCCTGTGTTGTTCTTCCTCCCTTCTCTTTTTCACTCTTCTTCTTCTTCTTCTTCTTCTTCTTCTTCTTCTTCTACTTGCTTCTTTGGTGCTTCCAACACTGATTTTTCTGCTTCGAAGAGACTCCTTTCATCAATGGCTATTAGAGCTTTATGCATATTTAGTCCACCAGGCACTCCCACCACTTCCGTCGCATTAAGCCTTGACACTGCACCATCACTGAAATGTAGAACAGCATCTAGCACACCTATTTTCAAAGTATTTAGTCCTACTAGAACAGTTTTTGGTATCCTTTCCCATATACAATTGTTGAAACTTTCATTTGGACTTTGAGTCCTACCATGTAAACATTTCTGTAACAATCTTGTGCTACCAAGATCATAACTTACGTTGTAACAAATGGCAAAGAATGCTCCGCAACCTTAGCCATTGTTGCCTGAACTGCCTCACCCCAGCATGTTGCTGGATGCCTATGGTTCCTCCCACTAGCTGCTGGGCATAAGTGCTGGGACACCAAATGTGTTGTGCAGTGCATCAGGATCATGCCTTCCTTGCTGGCCAATTAATGCTCACGGTCGCAATATAAAGGTAGTGCACCATGATTAAACCTTTAGTTTTAATGATGTACATAATGTTGTGTAATCAGGTACGGGATCACATACGCTGTACATTGTATGAAAGACATTTTGTAAAACAGTTAGTATTTATATCAAGGAAGTAATATCTTTAGTTTAACGCTTCAGACACATAAAGACATTGTTATTTAACATCTGCCTGGCTTTCCTTGAGCCCATAATTTGCAGAATACGAAGACTGATTGACTGCTTGTGTTTGACTGAGCAGGGAAGTACCTAATTATGATAGCAGTAAAAATGTTCACTGGTCATAATATTTCTCAGTTAATCAGAAAAGAGCACCGTCCTGTGTTCTAGAGACGGCAGATTAAATTTGCTGTGCAGACTAATTATCAAAGAGTTGGGATCCAGTTTTCACAGAGGTAGGACATGACACTTATTACTCTGAAAAGTTTGGCAAAGTGTTCAGTCATTTATTTATGTGAGGTACAGTATAACAGAGGACAGTATAAAGTGGACATAATCAACAATATTCAATCTGGATGGTTTACTGAGGTTTCTGTATAACAAACTGAAAAGTGGCTGTCTCACTAAGACATAAGACTGTGTGGCATATAGCCTTTGCTTAGATACTTACTGAGAAGTGAGGAAGTGCGTAATACAAAAGGTGCTCAAGAAGTTTGGGACAGTCGTCTCTAATTTTTTTATTTTTTGAAGGTGGAGAATGAATTTTTCTGTGAACATACTGGGAACATTTAGCTATAAGTTGGTATATAAAAGTATTTTCTTTTATTTACAGGCGAGCCATAATGGACCATGAAGTAGATGTAAGGTTGCGACAACAGTCGGTGATGGAGTTCCTCTTCAAGACCGGCCATGACTCCGCCACATCAACTCACAGGAAGTTGCTCGCTGTTTAAGGGGAGGATGCAATGGATAACAGCAGTATCCAGTGGTGGTTGCAGAGGTTTAAAGAAGGTGATTTCTCTCTACTGGACAATCCACAATGCGGTAGACCATCGACGGCAGTGAGTGATGTGAATAAGGAGACCATTGATCAAATCACCCAAAATGACAGATGTGTGACGACAAGACAGCTTGCTGAAATCACTCGTTTGTCATTGGGTAGTATGGTATCACTGCTACAGTCACTAGGTTACAGAAAAATCTGTGTGTGTTGGGTTCCTAGATTATTGACAAGAGAAATGAAAACGATGAGGAAGAATGTGTGCAAGGGTCTCATGAAGACCTTTACTGAAGAGTGGAAACAGTGTTTTGACAGCCAGGATGAAAGGTGGTTGTTTTTGTCTGAACCTGAGAGCAAAACCCAATCCATGGAATGGTGTTCCTCTCGGAAGAAGAAACCAAGACATTCACAAACAGCAGGCCGAAAGGTGATGGTCTCCTCCTTCTGGAATCAGTGTGGTGTCATTTTCATTGACTTTTTGGAACCAGGCTCCACAATTAACTGAGACCATCACTGTTTGTGATTGGACAACCTGCGATGTGCCATCAAGACCCACAGATCACAGCTTCAGGGTCAGATCATCAGGCTACACCATAACAATGCCAAACCCCATACAGCCCTTGTGATGCAGGAGAAAATCAGGAAAATGGGTTGGAAAACTGTTCCTGATCCTCCCTATAGTCCAGACCTGGTTCCATCTGATTTTACCTCTTTGGTCATCTGAAGGCCCACCTGCGCGGTAAATCATTTGATAGTGAGAAAGACCTTATTTCCTGTGTCAAGCAATGGTGTAAAAGTCAATCCCAAGAATTTTACCAAAGTGCATTTACATCATGGAAAGAATGTTGGGCCAGATGTGTCACAGCTGATGGAGGTTACATTGAGTAGGCTCAATGTATAGTTAAATGTTCCAAGTATGTTCACAAAAAAATTCATTCTCCTCCTGACTAAAATAATAATTAAAAAAATAGAGACGATTGTGCGAAACTTTTTGAATGCCCTTTGCATGTTGAAAAGGAAATTTAATTACTTAATATCACGTGAACACTTTGAGTGTAAACAGATTGATTTTAGTTGCAGTTTCTAACCAGGTCATTGGTTCAATAATGGATGGTGTCTGTTAACGAGAGTGTGCAGTCTGAGTGAACTGAATAGTAAAAATAAATTAATAAACAGTAACATCGGTACCAAATGCTGTGCATTCTTATTTTTAGAATGGATTTAGTGGCAATATTTGTGACTTTTTGGAATGAAAACGCAGTGTAGTTATTTTTCAAGGGGTTTATTCATTTAGTTAGTGAATACACATCTAATGTGTAGACCAAACCTACAGCAGATTAACAGTCAAATGAATCCATCTAGGGACACATCCAATGTAGTACATTTTTATACTTTTTCTTGACTGAGTTACATTGTTTCTTGCCTTAGACCTGGGAGTAGATTTGTGAAGTTTATTGAGATGAATGAGCTCAAGTCAAGTTTTCAATGTGCCAAAAGGCATGCTGCCACATGTATAATTACAATGCTCATTTAAAATACAAAGGAATTTATTCTGATAGATGAAATATTTTTGTATTCATCTTACTGTATAGAAGTATTTAAAATATATTCAGAGCAGATGTTTGCTCCAACACTGTGGGAGAATCCTGATATCTATGTTGTTCTCTACTATCAGCTATATCACCCAGATACCTTATGATTTAGGGGCTCATGGGCAGTTCAGAAATTACCTTCTGCTGGTGGGTGACCAATGACAATGGGTGCTGGAGAACTTTTGGTCTGCTTGGCTTTAAAGGTATGTAGCACAGTCAGAAACTGCTATCGGACAGTAAGTAGAGGCTCACTTGATCTGGGGAAGCAATACGACTCACTCTGTAAACCTCTGTCTTCAGTCTAATGCATGGTGAATTGTATGGAAAATCTTTAAGGACCACCTCTTGTCTGGATGGGATCACACAGGTACTTTATAGAATTCTTGTAGACATGACCTATCTGCACCTTGTACTTTTCCACTGAGACACTTTAAAATATCTAAGTCTTGAAGTGATCTTACTTTAAGGTTCCACAAGAGCAGCACCCATGTGGACCTTTGATTAAATATGAGACTTAAGAAACTGACTCACTTATTAAAATGGACAACAGTGCCATTAAAATACAGTTCTGGTTCATTACAATTCTTGCTGTGCACTTCTGTGGTCCAGGGGTACTCACAGTGAGGTTATCACCAATCTTGCAAAAATTAGTGTAAACAAATGTGGTTAAAAAGTCTAAAATGTTATAAAACAAGAAAGAGTAAGTCTTACATAATTACATTCATTCTCTCCCAATTTCACTGCACAATCACACTAATTCACATTCTTTAAGATAGTGTAAATAAGGTCACATGCTCTCAAACTGTCAATTAAAACACATGTAATACACGAGGAAAGCTAAAATAATTATGCAGGAGTATGTGAGTAGCGTATTATTTACATGGATTAGCCAGCCACACTGACAACACATTAAAAACTTCTCCCTAAAATTTTAAGGAATAAGTCGGATAATGTACAACACAAAGTCGCATATCATTCATGTCATTGTCTCTTAATGTGCCAATTTGTAAATAAATTAGCTGCTAACCTCTTGTCTGAATATAAAACACAGTCTACTAAAATGTGTTGCATTGTGATCTGCATGCCATAAACATCACACATTGGAGGGTTCACCTGTCAGAGCAAGAGGCCATGCATCATATGGCTGTGTCCTATGCAAAAACGAGTGAGAAAGACGTCATCTCATCTACATGGCTTGAAGGAGGTATGCCTTGGCCAGTAGTTGACATTACTACACACAGCTTTGAGCCATGATTCTTCCCACCTACACTTGACAGCGAGGGTGATAGCACATGGGAGGATTGTACATTGAACAATCTGATTATCATGATACACACCCTTATTATCATGATACACACCCTTGGCTGCTACATCTGCTAGTTCATTTCTCTTATTATTCATGCGTCCTGGTGCCCAGCAGAAAGGTACCTCCTTCCCACCCATTATAGGTGGAGAAGGGCTTCCTGGATATTCTACACTATGTTACCTGCTAGGTACGAGTGTTGTAGAGAGTCATAACAGATGAGCAACTGAGCAATTGAAGGACATCTCATCTGATTCTGTGCCTTCAGGAGCACATATAATTCAGCATCGCATGCAGTGATGTCTTCATACAACAGGATCTAGAGGATGTGATCACGGAAAAAAACAGAGCAGCCAATGGAGTCCCCCTGTTTAGACCCATCTGTGAATACAGCCACACAGTTGTGCCACTCATTTAAAATGTCATAAAATACTGTGTTAAAAACAGAGGCAGGAGTGCATCCTCTCCAGTACTGCACTAAATCTAAAATTACTCTGGACCTCTGTAGTAGCCAGGGTGGCAATTAGTTCCAACCTTGGATGTGGGTTTGCACTTGCCCCACAACAAGTGACCCCAGGTCATGCTTCATGTGGATCCCAAATGGCCCTGTTGTTCATGGGTGATTGGAGAAAAAGTGCTCGGATGAGCAACAATATGGTACGCTGATTTGTTGTGTACAGTGATGATCTTATATGCCTAGTGTAACACAAGGAGTTGCTGCCAGGCAGTGAGTGGCGGTTCCCCGGCTTCAGTACAGATGTAGGTATGGGTCTAGTCCTGCAAGCATCTGTGGCCAGCATGATCCCACAACAGTGAATCGCATCAATGATCTTCAGGTATGAAGGTCTCGCTGATCCTTACACTGCACACCCACAACCAAGCTACGATATCACGAAAGCTCTGTAAAACTGGAGAAGACATGCTCTCTCCGCTCCCAAGGTCTGTGGATAAGGCACATTTTTAAACATTCAGTGCTTTCTGACTCCTTGACTTTAGGTCCTTTAGGTGTAACAATGGCAGTTTTGAATAAAAAATGAGACTCAGAAACCTCACTGAAACTTTTGTCCCTCACATACAAGTCACATAAATTAAAAATATAACAAGAATGATTAAAATTCACACACACACACACACACACACACACACACACACACACACACACACACACACCTGCAGAAAATTTAAAACCTGTTTTTGCATCCCACTTCTCTAACCTTTTCACTATAAGTTGTAAATGACAATAATTGTTGCAGTGCCAGAGGAGGAACAAACACGGCAAAATCGTCCACAAATAAGGAGCACCATTCAAGACTCCTTAGCGTAGACTTTATACAGTTTATGGCTATGGCAAACAGGATAACACTTGTTCTCCTGCTCCAAACTATATGACAGCATGTCCCATCTACAGCATTTAGATAAGAAGTACCAAATGAATAGGGGTAAATAGGCATAAAAGGCCCATTTGTGGAGCCATCCTAGAATACTGTGCTTTAAAATATCCCTAACCTGAGGACTTTGGGTTCGATAAGTCAGTGGCATGGCGGATCACACGTGTAATGTAGTCCACACATTCCTGGATGCTGCCAAGGCGTTCAAACACAGCCACTTGGCTGAACAGCATCCTGCTTGTACTGCTGGTCATCCACCTTGGCAGCTTCCTTTCAAGAATTTCCCCATCTGGTAGGTGGATCCTGAGTGAGAAGGGGTCATGAAATGAATGTCATCAGTAACTTCCCTTTGAGCAGAACCTGGGATGGCTGGAGAGCACAAAGAAAGGTCTATGGTTGAGGATGACTCAGTATCATAGTTGAAATGAATGGGACTGTCTGTGTTGAGGATACACAGCTCTCAAGACATAATGAGGTTTTCTAAAACTAGACACCTGGGGCAAGTAGAGTTTCAGCGTTCTAAATATGTTATGAGCATCGAAGTCTCCCATTTGGCAAAATTGACAGAGGAGTTGTTCTAGGTCTGTGACAGCCTCAGAACCTATTACTTCTTTTGGTGATATGTACAGACAGCACATACTAATCCTTTGTCCAACAGGAATTTCAGGTGCAACTGCTTGAAGATCAGTAACCAGGGACAGAGCAGAGGAGTGGTGTGCGTTATATACAAACACAGTCACCCCTCCCTTGGCCTTCTCCCCAGTCAAGTCGTCTTTATGGTAGAGGTTATATCCTTATAGCACAGGGCATCCATCAGAACAGGCTTTGGAAGGCCCAACATTACTGCTGTATCATCCTTGGCTGTTAGGCATCACTGGATGCAGATATAGAGGGGCCTGTGGTTAGCACACTGCTCTCCCAGCTGTCGTTTTAGTGACTGTAGCCACTACTTCAGTCAAGCAGCTCCCCAATTGGCCTCACAAGGGCTTAGTGCACCCTGCTTGCTGACAGCACTTAGAAAACCTGGACAGTCATCCATCCAAGTTCTAGCCAAGCCCAACAGCACTTAACTTTGGTGACCTGATGGAAACCAGGGTTACCACTGTGACACAGCCATTGGCCACAGGGGCATCAGTAGATTTAAAATGTATTTCTTGTAAACACAAGCACAGGGGATGGTCTTACACTACAAGTTTCAGTTCCTATATGTGTCCTTAACCTATTGGTGTTCCACTGTAGCATGGAGAGTCAAGTTACTGGTGAAACTGTGCTTTCACCCTGTCTCTCCACCACGGTGTGGAACCAGTGGTGGTTGGAGGCTTAGTGTGGGGGGTAGACGGTTGGCCCCAGGCAGATTTTATATTCCACAGTCTCCAACACTGAATCACTGGAACATAGTATGACAGTTTATGACCTGTCTTCTTATGTGGTTGACACTTCCCAGTTGGTTTGTTTGCCAGAGGAGATTTCAGAGAAACATTCACAGCAATGTCTGGCTTTTGAGGTGCTGTTACCTCTACAATGATGGTAACAGTGGCCTTTTCTGACATTCTGGGAACCGCTGTAGGCTCTGTAATAACAGCACTGTTGCAACTGCACTTACAAACACAGGTAATAGTGCTGACACTATTAACCTCCATTTGTGTGGAGGCACCAGCTTTCTTAGTAGGCTTTTTGAGGGCTGAAGCAAATGAAATAGTGAAAATGGGAGGTTTTCACCTCAGAATATACACTTCGTTGTTCTTAGCTCTGCATCCACCTTTCTTCAGGGTAGACACTACAGTCTTTATTCTAGACAATTAGCA
Source organism: Schistocerca gregaria (assembly GCF_023897955.1). Lineage (NCBI taxonomy): Eukaryota > Metazoa > Arthropoda > Insecta > Orthoptera > Acrididae > Schistocerca > Schistocerca gregaria. The sequence continues at coordinate 753,714,259 of NC_064931.1, forward strand.
ATTAATATGCTTGGGAGGATATGAACAAACAATTCCTTTGTGTGTGGCCTTGCTACATTTGTCGCATGTGGCTTCTCCCTTATACACTAGAGAGATGTGGCCAAAGATTTGGCATTTAAAACAGCACACTGGGATGGTTTATAAAGATCTCACATTTGAGTGAATGAAGCCTACCTTGATATTTTCTGGAACTGTTGCGCAACTGAATGTAATATGAAAGGAATTTGATTTCACCAGTTTATCATCTACCCTTTTCATTATACTTTGCACATCAATCACAACTTCTTGAGCCCACTAATCTTTCAGTTGTTCTTTGAAAATATCTATAATACCACTGCATGACAACATCTTTGCTGTAGTTCAAGGTTTTGTGTAACACTTGTTTTGATGGAATAGTCCACAAGGCACTAAGTTGCCTGAAGGTTTGTTGATTGTTGAGAACTAGATGTTTCAGCTGAAAGTGTACCATTCCTCAATTGCTTTTTTTTATATATTTTAAGGAAGTAGCAATACCCTCAAATACTTTTTGAATGTATACATATGAAACTTTCTCAAATATGTAATCTTTTCTTTCAACTATTAAAAACACATTCCATATAACAGCATTTGTTATGTTACTTTAAACTGAAGTATTTTGAATAACCCACGTATCAGGAAGACTGGCTGTACAAGGTCTTTTTCCACGAACAGATAGTTCTGCATGTCTGTACATCAGAGATGGCCTACCATAAAAAAAAACCATGGGAAAAAACTCCAAGGTCTACTAAAGCTCAACAAAGGTGAGATCAGGGACAAAAAGAAGAAAGGTAGACAGAGAAAGAAAGGCAGGTAAGATGCCCCATCTAGGGAGCAAACAGGAATAGCATGTCAGGGAGATTGAGAGTGCACCGCACGGTGGCTAGGTTGTGGCAGTCCAGCAAAATGTGGGCCACTGTCAAATGGAAACCACGACGACAGTGGGTTGGGTCCTCACGGTGGAGGAGATGACGGTGAGTCAGCCAAGTATGGCCGATGAGAAGCCGGCAAAGGACAGCAGAGTCCTTTCAAGAGGCCTCCATGAAGGACCTCATAGCCTCCTTTACCACCCACAGTTTGCTTGGAGAAATAGGAATGAGCCATTCCATATTACAGATCCCTAAAACTTGATTAGGTAATACTGATTGGAGGTCCATTTCCAAAATATCAATCTCAAGGGTCAGTTAACTGGTAGCCAGTTTGGCCAGGCTATCAGCAAGTTCATTCCCCGGGATCTCGACATGTCCTGGGTGCAGACGAAGGTTACAGAGCATCCACATTGTTCAAGGGCACGCAGAGAATCCTGGATAGCAATAACCAAGGCATGGCGAGGCTAACATTGGATGAGAGCTTTCAAGCTGCTCAAGGAGTCCCTGCATATGAGAAAGGACTCACTGGTGCACAAACGGATATGCTCAAGAGCACAAGAGATGGCTACCAACTGTACACTAAAACACTACAGCCATCTGGCAAGAAGTACAGTTCAGAATGGCCCATGTGAGTCTAAGAAAAGCCTAAGTAACCAGTAACCATTGATCCAAACATATAGACTACTTATGAACCCCAGGATGCGCCAGGGATGGAGAAAAATTAGCGGTGGAGGGCCTTGAGCTGAACCGAGTCTTCCGGGTCTTGTGATAGGTCAAGACAAACCTGTGGTTGAGGGATGTACCTTGGAAGTGTATGTGAGTGAGCCCAGATGAGAGCTCTTACAGGGAACAACTGAAGTTCAGAGAGGAGGGACCGGATGGAGATGCAGTCATGATTCCTGATCTGGGATACTGCTGTGGGAGATGGATTTCCACGTTTGGAAAGAGGACACACTAGTCTGGATGCTTACAGGAGCTGCAAACATCTGTAGCCTAATTGACAAGCTGTTGTTAGTGCCTGATCCATAATGGAGGGACCCCATCCTTTTGGATATTGGGGGGGGGGGGGTGGTGTACTATGGGAAGCACCAACTTGAACCCAAGAAGTACAGTGCAACAAAAAGTTCTGGATAAAAATCAGGAGCAGACCCTGGAGACCCCAAATGTGTAAGGTACCGAGGATGTGGGGTCATGAGCCTTTTGAAGGTCAAAGAAGATGGCGGTAAGGTGTTGATGTTGGGCGAAAGCTGTTTGGATGGCAGACTCCAGGTGAACCACATTATTAGTAGTGGAACAGCCTTGGCGAAAAGCACCCTGGGACGGAGCCAGAACACGCTGAGACTCAAGGACCCAAAATAGCTACTGACTTGCCATGTGTTCAAGCAACTTACAGAGAACATTGATTTTATTAGGTGGCCGACTCAGGCACAGAGTCACTTACAGGTAATGAGGTGCTCCAGCGATGGGTGCCACTTACGGTACTGGAGAGCCAATCTACAATCTCTAATGGCCTCTAACAACATTATGAAAAGGATACTTTCTACTCACCATATAGTGGAGATCTTGAGTCGCAGATAGGTAAAACAAAAAGACTGTCACAAAATTTCTTGTGCCTATCTGCACCTCTGCATCTCCACTATATGGTGAGTAGCAACTTTTATAATACTCTAATGGCCTCTGCGGTTTCTGATGACCACCAAGGTACTGTCTTCTGTTGGAATGAGCCCAAGGAACAGGGGATCACTAAATCAGTAGCCAAAAGAATGGCTGCAGTTGTATTCTGGACGGCCTCATCGATATCTCCATGCAGTGGGGAGCCAAGGGCGACAGCAGAGGCAAACATAGCCCAGTCAACACTGTTGAGAGCCCATCTGGGCAGGTGTCCAGGAGAGTGACACAGAGAGAGAGAGAGAGAGAGAGAGAGAGAGAGAGAGAGAGAGATAGAGGAATATTGGGAAGGAGTCACTACCACAAAGGTCACTGTGGAATCTCCAGTTGGTGGGTGGGACAAGGCAGGGGCGGCAGATGGAAAGGTCGATGGCTGAGAAGTTCCATGCACCTCACTGAAATGTTTGAGGGCACCACTATTCAAGATGCCACACCACAAAGGATTATGGGCATTGAAATCACCCAAGAATAGGAAAGGTGGGGGAAGATGATAAACAAAAGCAAACAATATGTTCTGAGACACTTCACCATTAGGAGGAAGGTAAATACTGCAGATGGCAATATCCTGAAATGCCATTACCTGAATAGCTGCAGCCTCCAAAGGTGTACGAGGTGTGTTAAAAAAGTAAGGTGACACTATATTTTTATGAAAAAAATATTTATTTATTCATCAATGTTCATGTTGTCCTCTTCGAAGTAATCCCCCTTGAAGTACTTCTCTCATAAGCACTTTTTGGTACTGCCTTGAGTACTTCCAATGCGGCAGTTTTTATTTCCTCAATCGTTGAAAATCTTTTTGCTTTCATTGGTCTCTTCAGTTTTGGGAACATGATTGTCGAGCTGTTTTTGGCCAAAAAATCTCTCACAAGCAATGATGAATGAGCAGGTTCATTGAAGTGATGCAAAAGCAATGAATTGCTTTTCCACAATTACAGACTTTTTTGCGTATTGCTTCTTGCAAACAATGCATAACATCAAGATAATACTCCTTATTGACCGTACGACTTTGAGGCAAAAATTCATGATGAACTATGCCACAGTAAATGGAAAATAAAATAAACAGTGAGCAGAACTCTGACATTTGTCAAACTTGGCATGCTTTTTTCGGTCTTGGCTCTCCGGGATGCTTCCATTGGGATGATTGGGCTTTGGTTTTGACGTCATAACTGTAAACACGTTTCATCACCAGTCATGACCCTTTTGAGCAAATTAGGATCATCATTGACATCATTAAAGAGCTCCTGAGTGATGCTCATGTGATGGTTCTTCTGATCAAAACTGAGAACATTTGAAACAAACTTCACTGACACACATCTTGTGCCCAAAACATCTGAAAAAATTGCATGACATGAACCGACAGATATACCAACGTTCCCAGCAACTTCTCTTACAGTAATTTGATGATTTTCCAAAACAATTTTCTTCACAGCTTTGACATTATCATCTGTTGTTGTTGTGCTGGGCCATCCAGTGTTAGGTTCGTCATTGGCATCTTCTCGGCCACCTTGGAATAACTTGTACCATTTGTACACTTTTTTTTTTAACTTTACTTTGAGCAGACTCTCCGTATGCTGCTGTCAAGATTTCAAGTGTTTTAGAGCACTTGATTCCATTTTTCACACAAAATTTGATGCAAATTCCTTGCTCAATTTTTTATAATAATTAAAAATCACTGCGCACACTAAAACACATCTAACCTATATATCTGCCACAAACAAATGAAGTATGTTGAAAAAAAAAAAAAGATCCATAATAGAATGTACATTGCCCGTGCAATTTGAAAAGTCACATTACTTTTTGAACAGCCCTCACATTCAGAAGAAGGTGAAGTGCCTAAAAAATATCGTAGCTCAGCCAGGTGGTGGAAAAATCTGCTACAATTTCACTGGACAATAATGTTGTCAGTGTATAGTGAGGCCACAAAGGAACCAAGGAGGCAGGTTATGCCCTGGGGTCACCTGCTGCCATTGGTTGAGGGGTTAATGCATCAATACACAGAGATTCTAGATTCCACTGTGAGGTGCAACCTGGGGCCTCAGGGGCTGCTGGAATCTCTGCCTCGGCCAAAGGAGTGGAACAGGTGGGACCTGGGGGGCATAGGGGCCACCAGAACCTCCTTCTTCTTGGAGGACTTGTTATCTTTCCTCTCCTTAGAGGATTTGGATGACTGCGAGGGCTTCTCTGAATCAGTTTCAGGTAATGCTGATAACCGTGAAGTCTTGAGACCACCAGCCTGTGGCTCCTTCAGCCAATGGCTGGTGTCTGGTTGTAGACCAGCAGAAGCCTTGGAAACAAGTGTCGCGAAAGACCCCTTCCTGGTGAGAGACGCCAGAGGAAGATTATTTGACGGTAGCTGGGAGGTGGGAAGCAGCAACAGAAGAGCCCCCAACCATCAGGGAAGCAGGCTTGGTCGAGTGGCCCTGAGGACCCACTGTAGAGGTGTAATGGGCGGGTGTACTGTCATCAAAGAGGGCAGAGTCATCATAGCTGTGGCATATGACACTGTTATACATGCTGGGTGCAACCACTCATACTTCTTCTTGGCCTCTTGATAAGTTAGTTTGTCCAGAGTCTTACATTCTTGTATTTTGTTCTCTTTCTGGAAAACTGTGCAATCTGGTGAGAAGGGAGACTGGTGCTTTCCACAGTTAACACTGATGTTGGGAAGGGCACAAGGAGAGTTCGTATGCAGCAGTCATCCATAATTTCTACATATGGGGCTGGGCTAGTGTTGCAATGTGAAGAAGTGTGCTTGAGTTTCAAGCACTTGAAACACTGCCTTGGGGAGGGGGATATATAGTTTCATATCACATTGGTATACTATCACATTTCCAGGCAATGAATTGCCCTCACAGGCCAAGATGAGCGCACCAGTAGTGACGCTATTGTCCTTTGGCCCCCCCCCCCCCCCCTATGTACATGACGGACCAAGTGTACACCCTATCGATCCAAGCTGGCATGTAGCTCATTATCAGATTGCCAGAGTGTGTCTCAGTGGAAAATGGTGCACTGAACCACATTTAGACTATTATGAAGGGTGACAGTCACTGGTATGTCACCCAACTTCTTGCAAGCGAGTGGCACCCGTGACTGGGCAGGGGATGTTTTTTTAATCAATACTGATCCACTTTTCATTTCAGAGATGGCTGCCACTTCCCCAAACTTGTCTTCTATGTTCTCCACAAAGAATAAGGGCTTTTTGGCAAAGAAGGAACCCCCATCAGTCCTCGGGCAAATGAAGTATTTCTCTGTTTGCTGCTTACCCTTACATTCCTCCCATGGCATAGCCAGGAAATGGAACTTTTTTGGGTGGGATCTCTTTGCATTAAACAAGGACTTTCCTTCCATAGAGACCAGTGTGCGGTAATTTCATCCGCTTCGTTTATGGCTCACCTGTACTGGTGCCACCCTCTTCGAACATGGGTCTCCTCATAGGTGTCACTTAGCCTCAGCAATGGCTACCTGGTCAGTAAGCCATTGCTCAGAGCCGCTATGCCCCAGTCACTATGGGCACATACTCCTTGGCATACATGTGGAGTTTTCAGCACGGGCACCAGAGCAGTGTGATCCCTGCATGGACAGGGGGCTACCAATGTGCAGGTTCTTGATTTGATGACACTCTTCCTCCTCCCTCCTCCCCCCCCCCCCCCCCCCCCCCCTCCCAATGGGATGGTTACTGTGTTGGGTTTTTGGTGTACTACCTTATTAAAGGGAAGAGTGCAAAGATGGAAAGGTACAAAAGTGGAGCACACACTTCATTGGACAACCTTCCCTTTATGATCTGCGCTTCTGGAGAATTTGGAAAATCGATGGCAGGTCAAAGTCAACAATGGAGACTGTGTTTCTTTAATGAAAAGTTGTAAAAAAATGCTGGAAGTGGAAACTCAAGCCCCAAATGATAAAGCAGGTCCAAGCAGAGTCTGCACCAAGAAAACCATCAGATGAAGAGAGAGATGGGGAAGGGATAGGAGAAGTATAAGCTTGAAGCACGGAAAGGAAGTAAGACACAAAGGCTGGGGACCTGTGGTAGCCAAGCACATATTCACAAAAGAGCTGTGAGCCTGCTGGGGGAAACGGAAACACCCTAGTTGTGAATCAAGCAGAGTACATTGTACATTCACACAGTGTCATAAGCTCTGTCAATATATATATATATTAAAAACAAAGATTCCAAGACTTACTGAGCGGGAAAGCGCCGGTAGATAGGCACAATGAATAAAACACAAAAACACACACACAGAATTTGAGCTTTCGCAACCGGTGGCTGCTTCGTCAGGAAAGAGGGAAGGAAAAGGAAAGATGAAAGGATGTGGGTTTTGGGAGAGGGTAAGGAGTCATTCCAATCCCGGGAGCGGAAAGACTTACCTTAGGGGGAAAAAAGGATAGGTATATACTCGCGCGCGCGCCCCACACACACACACACACACACACACACACACACACACATCCATCCATACATACATACACAGACACAAGCAGGCATATTTTTGACATCCTTTCATCTTTCCTTTTCCTTCCCTCTTTCCTGACGAAGCAGCCACCGGTTGCGAAAGCTCAAATTCTGTATGTGTGTTTGTGTGTTTTATTCATTGTGCCTATCTACCGGCACTTTCCCGCTCGGTAAGTCTTGGAATCTTTGTTTTTAATATATTTTTCCCATGTGGAAGTATATATATATAAGATGCACTAGGTGAAAGTATAACAACTACTCAAGAATTTTGCCTACACTGCTTGTGGGAGCAACACTAATTTATTTGCATGATGAAGTACTATCATTCTCTGGTTTGAGAAAGGATATCATAATGGATTCCCTCCATGAATCTGGTTCTAATCCAAGGTCAAGGAAGATTTCATTTGATTCTTTATACAAGTGAATCATCATTCTACACATAATTGTATTTGATTCTACAGCTGTATCCTTAGTAACAGACAAGACATTTACCAATTCTCATACAAAGAAGGGACAGTTATATTCCACTTGGTTATCTGAACATAATTCCCACTGTATCCTATCATGAAATCTTTGTTGGGATCAGATGTAAGTATGTAGACATTAATGTGTTAGGTCAGGTGGGAAAGTTAAAATGGTATCTCTGGTATGAAAGCCCTCTGGAGGAAATAGACCTAGATGCTTGTCAGAGGGTGGTGCAGCACTGCACTTGCATAGTGAGCACATCACTTGTCTCACTAGGTGAATACGCTGGCCAATAGTCTTCCTCATGACCGGTATAAATAAAGCCAGTGAACAGTGAGTCAGTTCCGTAGTTGCATCTGATATTGTTGGTTACTATCATTGCTGTACTATGGACTATTTGATAACCACCTGGAGAAGGTTGGTAGCCATGTACAAAGCCGCACGTACAGAGACAGAGCTCTCATGAAAGATAAGTAATTTAGGTTGTAATTAATTGAAGTTGAACACTTTTAACTAATTAAATGCGTTCTTTAGTGCACTCTTGAAGCTCATCATTAAAAGTTTTTCTTTTATTTGTGTAGTGTTAAAGTAATCATGAAAAGTTTGTTTGTTTACTTACTGCTGCTTAGGCCTAATTTTTTGAGTGTGCACATTTAGCGTTATACCGCAATTGTAAGTGCATTTGCTGTAGTTAAACTGATTAAATACGTTCATTAGGGTGCTTTTCAAGTTCACCATTTTCTTTTATTTGCATATTGTTCCAGTAATTGCGAAAAGTTCGTTTTGTTTATATTCCGCGGCTTTGCCTTACTTTCAAAGTGTGCGTACTTAGCATTATACCGCAATCTTAAGTGCATTTGGTATAGATTAACTAATTAAATATGTTCATTAGTGTGTTCTTCAAGCTTGCCATTAAAGGTTTTTCTTTTATTTACGTATTCTTCCAGTAATCGCATAAATTTCATTTTGGTTTCATTCGGCTGTTTAGGTCTAATTTTTGGTCGTGCATATTTAGCGTTATACCACAAATTTAAGTGCATTTGGTGATAGTTTACTTACATACTAGTTTCCAAAATATATTTAGTGTCCTTTTGCATCTGTATTTAATATATTATCGTTATCACTTAGTAAATCTCTTAACTAATTTCCAAACTACCGTGGATACTAAGTGTGTGAGCTGCATTAGGAAAGTTAGTTCAGGGGTTTTGTGCAGCTGTTGTGACAGGCGGTTTCATTGGGGAAATTGTAGCGGCGTGGGAATCGGGGAAGCAAATGAGACTCTTCCATTCTTTTGCAGGGTTTGCTCAAGAGATAGGATTACAGCTGAACAGGAGGAGAAAATTAGAACCCTTCAGGCTGATTTGGACAGAGCGAGGGAGGAACTGAAGAGGTTAAGGTGGGAGGAGGGTAAACAGTTGTGGGAAGTGGTAGCTGAGAACAGGGGCCACTGAAAGAGGACAGTGTCTGACAGTTTCCCAATTGGCACAACCAATAGATTTGCATTGCTACCACAGCTAAGTAAGGAAGAGGCTCCAGTAGAAGTAGATGCAGTTAAGGTGCAACAGAATCTCACTAGGAAACCAACTGTTTCAAAAAAAAAAAAAAAAAAGTAGATAGTAAGATGAAAGTTCTGTTGCTAGGTAGCAGCCATGGAAGAGGTGTGGGCCAGATTTTGCAGGAAACATTAGGTGACAGGTACCAGGTCACAAACTTTTTCAATCCAAGTGCATGTCTTAGCCAGGTGGTAGAGGATATAAGTTCCTTGTGCAAGGGTTTCACAAAGCAGGATCATGTGATGATAGTGGGTGGAGTGGGAAACAGTATTGATAGGGATCAGGGCTACAGTATTGAGTGTGACCTGGTGAAAATAGCCTCTGCAATGACCCATACCAATGTTGGACTGGTGCCTGCTTTTGTGTGGCATGATCAGCCCCAGTTGAACCACTCTGTTAGGAGGGTAAATATGGAGTTGGATCAGTTGCGTAGGGTGGCCACTCTGTCAGACATTGGATTGGTTCCTGTCGGGGCTATCGATAGGGGGGATTTCACAAGCCATGGCCTAAACCTCAATAGGAAAGGGAAGGGTAAACTGGCAGGGTTGTTAGCAAAATCCATAAAGGGGGACACTAGTACTCATGGGTGTACCTCTATTTTAGACTAATATCAGTGTCCAATGAGAAGTTCAGGCAGGCAGGTGCTAAAGAGGTCCAAAACTCACAAAATTGTCACAACAGGAAAGTAAATAATAATGTTACCATATTTAACCAAAATATTGGTGGATTAAAGAAAAAAGTAGATTTTCACAAAAGTTAAGTAAAAAATAATGTTACCATTTTTCACCAAAATATTCCGGGATTGAAGAATAAGTAGATGAGCTCCTGGTTTGTTTAGATGACACTGCATCTGATAACATAATAAACATACTATGCCTGTCTGAGCATCACATTGTGTCTGATATGGAAAAGGTAAATATCAGTGGTTATAAACTAGCTGCCCATATGAGTAGACAGAATAAGGTGAGAGGAGGAGTTGCCATACATGTCAAAAGTTATCACTGTGTAAAAAGCTTAGATACAAAAAGTTTTGTGTAGAGCAACATATAGAAGCATGTGCCTGTCAACTTAAACTGAAGGAGGGCTCTTTTATAATTGTAACAGTATATAGGTCCCCTTCAGGAAACTTCCATTTATTCCTGGAAAACTTGGATGCCTTGTTGTGCAATCTGTCAGATAGGGGAAAGCAAATTATTATTTGTGGGGAATTCAATGTTGATTCACTGAAAGAGTGTAATAGGAAGAATGACCTGGAAGTCTTGTTTGGTTCTTTCAATTTGACATCTGTCATTAATTTTCCTACGCGGGTAGTAAAATGACAGCAGCACATTGATAGATAACACTTTTATAGACCAAGATAAGTTTAAAAACATAAATTCTTGTCCTGTTGAGAATGGCCATTTTGATCGTGGTGCTCAGCTAGTTAGAGTATATGACACAGCTCCATTCAGTAATTCAAAACTACCCTCCAAAGTTGAGCATTCAATTAATGACTCAACAATTAGAAATTGCAGAGAAAATGCTAATTTAAAATACACTCCTGGAAATGGAAAAAAGAACACATTGACACCGGTGTGTCAGACCCACCATACTTGCTCCGGACACTGCGAGAGGGCTGTACAAGCAATGATCACACGCACGGCACAGCGGACACACCAGGAACCGCGGTGTTGGCCGTCAAATGGCGCTAGCTGCGCAGCATTTGTGCACCGCCGCCGTCTGTGTCAACCAGTTTGCCATGGCATATGGAGCTCCATCGCAGTCTTTAACACTGGTAGCATGCCGTGACAGCGTGGACGTGAACCGTATGTGCAGTTGACGGACTTTGAGCGAGGGCGTATAGTGGGCATGCGGGAGGCCGGGTGGACGTACCGCCGAATTGCTCAACACGTGGGGCGTGAGGTCTCCACAGTACATCGATGTTGTCGCCAGTGGTCGGCGGAAGGTGCACGTGCCCGTCAACCTGGGACCGGACCGCAGCGACGCACGGATGCACGCCAAGACCGTAGGATCCTACGCAGTGCCGTAGGGGACCGCACCGCCACTTCCCAGCAAATTAGAGACAATGTTGCTCCTGGGGTATCGGCGAGGACCATTCGCAACCGTCTCCATGAAGCTGGGCTACGGTCCCGCACACCGTTAAGCCGTCTTCCGCTCACGCCCCAACATCGTGCAGCCCGCCTCCAGTGGTGTCGCGACAGGCGTGAATGGAGGGACGAATGGAGACGTGTCGTCTTCAGCGATGAGAGTCGCTTCTTCCTTGGTGCCAATGATGGTCGTATGCGTGTTTGGCGCCGTGCAGGTGAGCGCCACAATCAGGACTGCATACTACCGAGGCACACAGGGCCAACACCCGGCATCATGGTGTGGGGAGCGATCTCCTACACTGGCCGTACACCTCTGGTGATCATCGAGGGGACACTGAATAGTGCACGGTACATCCAAACCGTCATCGAACCCATCGTTCTACCACTCCTAGACCGGCAAGGGAACTTGCTGTTCCAACAGGACAATGCACCACGTCCGCATGTATCCCGTGCCACCCAACGTGCTCTAGAAGGTGTAAGTCAACTACCCTGGCCAGCAAGATCTCCGGATCTGTCCCCCATTGAGCATGTTTGGGACTGGATGAAGCGTCGTCTCACGCGGTCTGCACGTCCAGCACGAACGCTGGTCCAACTGAGGCGCCAGGTGGAAATGGCATGGCAAGCCGTTCCACAGGACTACATCCAGCATCTCTACGATCGTCTCCATGGGAGAATAGCAGCCTGCATTGCTGCGAAAGGTGGATATACACTGTACTAGTGCCGACATTGTGCGTGCTCTGTTGCCTGTGTCTATGTGCCTATGGTTCTGTCAGTGTGATCATGTGATGTATCTGACCCCAGGAATGTGTCAATAAAGTTTCCCCTTCCTGGGACAATGAATTCACGGTGTTCTTATTTCAATTTCCAGGAGTGTATAACTTATTTCATGATACACTTGTAAGAGAATTTGAAAAGTGTTTCCCCAAGAAAGAAGTTAAATCTAATTATAAGAAACCATGCAAAAAACCTTGGCTTAGTAAAGCAATAAAAATATCTTGTAACCACAAAAGGGAACTGTATATAACAACAAGAAAGAGTAATGACCCAGAAACAGCCAAATATTATAAAAACTACTGTGCTACATTAAGAAAGGTAATTAAAAAGTCCAGAAGCCTGTGCACCATGTCTGAGATTAATACCTCTGATAACAAAATCAAAACAAATCAGAATGTTATTACAAGGGAGACAGGGCAACCAAGTGTACAGGATGATGGCATTACTGTCAAAGCAAATGGAAACTTGAAAAACAACAAGCCGGAAGTCAAAAACATTTTCAATAATCATTTTTTAAATGTTGTAGAGAAAATAGGATCTAAATGTTCATTAGAAGAAGCAAGGCTGTTAATGGAAGAGGCCTTACCCACACCATTTGATACAAATGAAATTCCACCCACCTCTCCTTCTGAAATTAGAAAGATGATAAACTCTCTCAAGAATAAAAGCTCACATGGAATTGATGGCATTTCCAGCAGGATAATAAACGCTTGTTCCCAAGAAATAAGTGGGATTCTTAGCCACATACGTAATAGCTCTCTGAAGCAGGGTATTTTCCCAAATAGACTGAAGTATGCCATTGTTAAACCACTGCATAAAAAAGGGGATACCTTTGATGTCAACAACTACCACCCAATCCCTCTTCTGACTGCCTTATCCAAAATTCTTGAAAAAGTAATGTATTGTAGAGTAGCTTCAAACCTTTCTAAAAATAAAGTTCTAACAAAATGTCAGTTACTATGACCAACACGGAAAAGGCATAACTTTTTTTAAATACATTTCTAATAAATTCTGCACTCACTGCATTGTAACTCCTCTTAATTTCACTTTATGTTGGCTCTGGACTTTCTACATAGAAAGATTTTCATCCTGAAGTTACATGCAATGCTTTTATACGTTTTAATATGCTTTGATTAAGCTTAGCGTCTGAGACTGCTTGTACGTTTAATGAAAACCATCAGTGGTAATGCCTAAATATCTGCATTTTTGCCATCAGGAGCTACAACTGGGATAGGGGTACATCCCACAGAGCCTAAAATACTACGAAAACATGATATTTGATAAAAAGCATGCTACATTTTCGTCATGTTATTTTCTTTTATAGGTGTTTTGATAAATTGTTTCTTCAGTCACACAATACAGACTAATACCTTGAGGACAACTCTATGAAGTGTTGCTACATCTGTTGGAACAAATCGCCAACCATTACCTGAAAGCTTCCTGTAGCACAAAATCTTAATGTAAAAAAGCATGCAGATTGTAGTCAGTGGCTGGTTTCTTTTTGTGGTTTCAGCAGATTCATACTCCCTCAACCTTAGTTCTAACAGCTGTGCAGTCATATTTAAATGATTTATTACTTAATTTCGAGACTGAGTTTGCCCCTTGTTGTTCTCAGCAAACACATAGGAATACTCATATGTCTGCAAAGTAAATGAAAGGAAACAATGTACCATAATTCACATCATGTAAGTTTCTTGCACATAGAATGCTGCCAACCACAGTGCCCCAGAATGTTCGGAAAATGGAAAGAGTTATGTGGTTTCAGAATTATCATTATGGCCAATACAGCAGAGAAAGTAGTATCAAATGGAAAAAAAATTCTTCTATTGACCTGCATTTGAACCTGAGTTCCTTAATACAAGAAACCAAAATGCTAGCCCTGATCTACCAAAACAGCTGTATGGATGATGCCTGATATACAACAACTTGCTAAACAACTCATTTAATTTGCTTATTTCTTCTTGATTCATCAATGCTCATGCAGTTGTCACAGCAGTTTAGTCATGTGTTCAATAGTTCAAAAATTAATATGTGTTGTATAGTTGCTGCTAAGAGAGCCAAGAGGTCACATTTATTTAGACATTCTATCAATATTGGCTGTTGTCATTACTAACATATGTAATAGTTCACTGCAAATTTTCCTTTCTTATACTGCTCTTGGGTGTGTATAAAATGACTTGAAATTAATCACATAAATTGCGAGATGTCTCCATGAATTGTTATATGTTAAATTATTATCTGCACTCATTATATACATAGCTGGTAAGTCACTAAACCTAACCTTATACAAAAGGGGGGAAAAACAATAAAAATAAAAATATTCGAGCTTCAGCAGTTTGGGTGTGGTGTAGTTACATATTTGCATGTTAATAACAATTTCTTTGTTATTTCAATTTGTATTTGCACAAAACAGAAGTGCTGTTTAGTAAAGTCACTCCATTGTAAACTGATGATTACACTTGAACCTGACATTAGTCTGTGAATTTTCGCCAGTTAAAGTTGATCCTACTTCACCACGATATAATCTGGGATTAATGTTTATACAATGCAGATTTCTGAGTGAAGCTTGACCTGAGGTCATTTGCAGTGTTAATCTATAGTCAAATGCTTTATACAATTGGTCCTATGAGCAGTATAAGCGGCAACTGAAAGTCAAGACATCAGTGGTGGAACATGTCTGCCAGTGAGGGCTGTAGTGTGACATGCAAATGACACTGGTGAGGATGTGTGCATGAAAGAAGTAGTTAATGAATCAACAACAGGTAGTTACAATGCAGTTGTGAGCTTAGACAGCTCAGCCTCACATGAAAGGTGATCAGTAGAAGTATAACAAGTAACACACAAACAATGTATGATAAACAAACTGTTATGTGTATTGCACGAACTATCTTGACATTAGTAGGATATGTGAAAGTAATTTAGTTGAACTTATGTCATACAACAGTATGTTTAGCCAGCAATGGAGTTGTACCGATTCATGCTTTTGCCAAGTCAACATGAAGTGGAAGGCTATTTGTAACACAATTAAAAATCAACATTGATCAGTAGTATGCAAAGAGCCCACACAGCATTATAAAAGCTTTAAATATGCCGAGGTATCCACTAAACGAATGTCTCTTCACATTAGAATAATATATGCAGCACAGATGTAGATAATATAGATTTAGGGGATGCTTCCACTTGAAACAGGCAACACTCTAGACAAAAGATATCCACGTAGTAAAGGGCATCTATGGAACTACATATCAGATTTCTGTTAACTTATATTGTACAAAAATGTTATCTTTAGTGTTATATTATTAGAGTTAAGAATAATAAATTTATTGTATACAGGATATTCAGTGTAATGAAGGTATTCATTGACCTACTTTATTAGACACAAAAGAGGGCTGGGTTTAATACAGCAAAGTGTAAATAAATAAATCTTGTGCATGTATATTTCTGCAGTGTGTAGTAACAGCTTGGGGACACTAGTTCCAACCAGGAGGTGATATGAGTTGGAATGCACTGACAAAAAATCATTCTGTGCAAGCTAACTGATATGCAAGTTCACTTAAGACTAGAAAGATGATTGTAGTTTTGGTATACTGTATTCTTTCATTGGCACACACATAATCCTAATTTATTCAAAAAATGTGCTTTCCGCTCTGTATTTATACCTGTCCTTGCACTTGGTGACATTTAAGTTTGTCACCAAAAATGGGCTTCTTACAAAAATTAAAGTACACATCTGAGGCTACGAGAAGTAGCTCTCAAAAACTAATTATTTCCCCTGTGTAATCCTAATACCTCTAACAAGAAAAATGGCAAGCAAACACTGTAAATGTGGGAGGATTATACCAGAAACTGACTACATCCTTTCAATCAATCACATTTGCACTTAGCATAACCACAAAACCTTTACAGTTGTATTTTAAATGCTTTATATGGAGTTTTTCATCAGATCAAAAGTTAATGTATAAACCTGTAAGACTACTGTGTCTGTCTCAACGCAACATATGCTTTTGAGAAAACAGAAGACAATTCCAAAACTGACATGAAAAATTATAACATATATAGCATGCGGTTCAGCTGAGTTACAATGAAATAGATCAAATCTAGAAATGGCTACCTCTTAATACACAATACAATCAGAGATTTCTCTAAATATTTTCTCCTACACATTCCTTTACCTTTCAAAGGTTCTTTTGAAGTGCCTCTAAAATGGTCTTCTAACTTTTTCTTTTGAAATTGAGCATAAGGTGTTGGTTATGGTATATTTAATTTTACAAACATTATGCCTTTAACAGCAGCTATGGACTTTGGAAGAAAAGAAACAACTATGTTGGTGCTATATTTGCCAGTCTGGAGGTAGATGTCTGCGATTACAATGTGTTATGCAGTAATTTCTCCATCACCATTAGCACATGACGGAAAGAAATTCATTTTGTACTTTCAAACATATCTAGTGTAATCAACATATTTCTTTTAAGCAGTGGACTAGTTTGCTTGTGAATTTCTCATTGCCCCTTCAGCCATTGGTTATCAATTAACAATGCCTTCACAATCAAATGACACAACTACCATAGTTTCTGTCTTTGATTTTTTTAGCTAACAAATTTACCAGACTTGATTTCATCAGCCTAGTTTGCTATTTGTGGACTAATTGAATTCATTCTAAGTACACCACTCTATCTCCATAAATGGCTGTCAGAAGTAAATTTTCACTGCAGAAATCTGGCTACAGCAGCCACAGGCAGCAGCCATGCCTGCATGAGAGGTGCCTGCTTGTGTGGATGTGTGTGTTTTCCCTCCTTTTTTGAAGAAGGCTTTGGCTGAAAGCTTAGTGTGTAATAGTCTTCTTTTTGTTGTTCCTGTCTGCAACTCAATGTGTCATATTTACTGTGAGTTGCACTCTGCCTTTTTCATAATTGTTGATATTCCAGCCTAGACTTTCTTGTGTTTGAATTCACAGGTAAGTCACTTTACAGTAATTACTGTCAGCTGCAAAATAGTTCATGCTACTCACTCACGAGCATCTTACAAAAATGCAAATCACTTTAAGCTTGTTGGAATTTCAGAATAATCCCTGATGCTGCTTATCATATTTCGGACAGAAAGGAAAACCTTAATGTATGCCACTGAGATCTAATTTCATAAAATTATGAATATGTGACACTACAAACAGATAAAACAATGAATACTGATTTCTCTGCAGTTGTAGCGAAAATTAACTTCTGGGAAACAATAATCCTAATACATACTGATGTTGAACTAATAATCCTAGCAACATTCTAGGTATGTGAAGAGGCAGTAATCTGAAATTAGTTTAATTGAATTTAATACCCAACCAGAAATTATTTTCTTAGAACTTACCAGATATATCAAGGTAAGTTAAATGAGGCATTTTATCAACACCTTTAAGTAGCACAGTGGCTTTCTCTTGCAGTGCTGGAAAAAGTTCAAATCCATGATTTTCCTTTTCCTCTGAGAAATCCAAAACCCTTAATTCTTGTAACTCGAATAGAACAGGTACATCATTTGTCATCAACTGAAAAAAAAAACATTAATGAAATAATTGTCTAAAAGCTGTCTGGTGCTCTGCTTATTCTAGAGGAACAAATGACTGGTTCTTTTGGAAGAGGCCTACAGGCACAACAATGCCGAGAGAATCAAAGAACTTGCCAGAGGGGATGAAATACAACAGTAAACTTAAATCGAGGTGTCAAACATAAATTCAAATTTAATTTCTCTTCAACACTAGTCCCAAATCATGATAACTACAATATTTGACACCGCAACAAAAAGGCACATAGCATTGGAAGAAATTGTTAAAAAAATTAATTCATGGCACAATCACACTTACCTTCTTACATGACCCATAGGAAATTTCTAATCTATGCATGTCAACCAGATTACTTCATGAATTAAATATTTATTAACAAGTATACCCATTAGGATGATGCTCACTTTTGTGTCCATGTTTGCTCGAAATCAAATTTGTTGTTGGACAGGTTCTGTCTTGAGAAAACACAACTATTTCTTCTTTTTTACTCAGACAAGATTTGCTGAAGTTACTGCATCATGAGTGGAAGTGGCAGAAAGCAAATAAAAAACCAACTGAAGATGCTGTAACTTCAGTGACACAAGTATGAGTACAGAAGAAGGAAACAATTGTGTTTGCTTAAGGCGGAACCTATCAACAACAAAAGTAAGTATAGCCATCACAGCTGTTCCACATGATTACAATGCCATACCTCATAATATGGGAGTACCCCTACACCATATTAGTACATAGTATGGTTAAAAGACTCCCAATGTTAAACTTCTCTTCATAACATTTGTTTATAAAATGCATGCAACAGTCCAGAATTAATCAGGCAATCTGATAAAATTCTTGAACGAGTGTACTTCTTTATAATCACTTTTAAAATAAAGTATGGTTGGTCCTCATGCTAAAGAATGAATTTAAAAACATTGCACTTTACTACATAAGCTTCTCTTTGCAAAACAAGCGTCAGAGCTCCTGGTGGTCAGGGACGATCCACAGTGTTTAGCAAGGAATCAGAAACCTGAAGTGATAAGGAATTTTTTAATATAAATATGTGAAACTGCGTATGCCACGTATTTCACTCTCCATCTCGCCTACATATTCGTGCCCAGGTACTGCGGGCGACAGATCAACATCAAGAAGGAGTGGCATATAATTAAAAACTAGTAGAATGTATAGTGTTGCTGCCAAATGTGTTCACATCAGCTGTAACATTTGTTTCACTAATAACATGACTATAGTGCCACAGTACAGCATATTAAATTTTGCTATCAAATTTAATGTGATTATGGTATTTAGTGACTGGTAAACAGCTAGCATGTAGCAACACATACAAATAAATCATCTACACAGTGTGTAAACTGACTTTTTCCACATAATTATGATATAAATTGTGCAAATTTTCTAAAGAAAATGGAATTAATTTTTTAAGAAGTTAATGACTGAAACAGCTGCACTTTAAGGAGAATAAAAGTCAATCACTCCATAATCAGGTGCAGAGGATCATGCAGTGCTAACCAGTCAATGTGTCATCCTTTGCCATATGGGATAATATGGATGCAGTATGTATGAGCATGGGGTCAACACACTGCTCACCTAGCTGTGGTAAGATTTCCTGACCTTGGAGCCCCTGTTTCTCTTTCAAACAGCTGCTTAATTGGCCTCCCAAGGCTGAGTACATGCTTTTCCTGTCCTCCTGCCAAATAATATCCCTTGCAGTATCGAGGAAAGCATAAATAAATAATCCAAATGATGGAGCTGAGAAAGGACTGAATCCCTGTGCTGAAAGAAACTAAACAATCTTGAAAATTTTCATATTTAGCTACATGTGTTTTCAATGTAAGGTTTGCTGTATGTAGACAAAGATATGTCTACAGATATCAATAGTGTTTGATGATTACGTACCTCCTAAATACTGCCTCCCCCCCCCCCCCCCAAACCTCCCTTTTTTTTTTTTTTACCTGAGCTACTATGGGGGTACATCATAAGATCGAGTAAAAATTATCTAGGTATTGTTTATTTCTCAATTCGGTTTGGTCATTTAAAAGATTATCAGGATCATTTTTTAAGTGATTGTATATTTCCATGTCTTTAAGGATGCTTATGACTCTTCCTCTGGGTACAGCATGTAGTACTGTCAGGGCTGAATCTATGATAGTAACAGTGTGTTTATTTTCACTTAAGTTTTTGCTAAACATAGAGGTGCCAAATTGAGAAATAAACGATACCTAGATAATTTTTACTAGATCTTACGATGTACCCACAAACAGTAGCTTGAGAAGGGGGGGGGAGGCAGTATTAAGAAGGTACGTAATCATCAAACACTATTAATATCTGTAGACATATGGCACTAAGTTCCCAATTTTATGCACCCAACTCTAAATGCAAAAAGACACTATTCTATAAATGAACACAGCCAATATTCACTACTTAGGCTAACGTAATAAAAACATTATATTGTGAATATCATAAAATGACGAAATCTCGTCAAAACGACAATGTGTAGTACTTGTATGATTAATTTAGTTATGCAACGACGACTGCCTATAATACTACATCTTGTATGTACCTGAATTTATGCCTATATGTCGATGATCAATCTGTGTGCTTAAAATATGTGTAAAGTTGACAGAGTGTCACACCAAATGTGTTTTAATTAAACGGTGTAAAACCGTCATGTATTTTAACTACGAAGTTTTTAAAAAACCTATGACAAAATAAATTATGTCCTGTTCCTACACCCATCTAACATTAAGAATAGGTTTTGTAAGAAATTGTAGTATGTCCCACAATTGTAAAACGAATGCATAACTCCATGCTTGCTAGTACAGTCACTGGACTGCAACGGCGCTGTACTCAGAACAGAAACAATATCTGTAATCTGTTTACGTGCCAAAACGGCTACCAGTAGCCTGTAAACAGTAGTTCGCTGCTGTGGTTTAGTGCAAAAGTTACTAGTGATGGTGGAACAAACACATGTATGTACATACTGTGCTGTTTTACGACATATGGACATGTGTGCTCACACTACTTAGCAGCATTACGAATGTATATAACAGCAAATGACAATGACAATAAATGTGTCAGCTTGTATAAAGTAGACATGGCTTAAAGCCAAAACATGTAAGGAAACATGTTACACAGCTGCATTTTTCATTTTGTGTAATCCGCCAAATGTCAAAATACACAACAATTTTTGTAAAATATTTTATAAACATTTCATATTCTAGCTGCACTTGATAATGGCCTAAGGCCGAAATTGCAATAGTGAAAATAAAAAGTTTAACAGTCACTGCTGTAAACATGATGTCTTTCAAGACATTCTGAAAATTACTGTGGATACTGGCTACAGTCTTTATAAGGTTACAGTACCCTTACATATAATGGTTATTGTACAGGGTACAAATGCAACACATCCCATAATTTAAACTTTATGATTGGTGCCAACAATGCCTTTCAGAAAGCACACAGAGTAAGAGGCCAAACACACCACTTCTGTGTGAGTCGCAGACTGGTTAGAATGTAAATGAACCGTCCCTCTTATATCAGAGTCTAATTGTGACACACAGTTATACTAAGAATGTATTTTTACATAAGTGATAACTGTAACTGCATTCTTCATGAATAAATAAGGTTTGAGTTACAACTATGGTTCACCAACTTGACCTAGTCATTCTTTGGTCACAACGTGGATCAGCAAACAGAAGAATCCAGCAAAATAATTACAGTGAGGTGACAATAGTCATAGTATACCTCATATCATCATATAAGACCTCCTTTTGCCTGGCATAGTTCAGCAACTCGACGTGGCATGGAATCAACAAGTCATTTGAAGTCTCCTGCAGAAATATTGAGCAATGATGCCTCTATAGCAGTCCATAACTGCAAAAGTGTTGCCGGTGCACGATTTTATGCACAAACTGATCTCTCAATTATGTCTCATAAATGTTCAATGGGATTCAAGTCAGGCAATCTGGGTAGTCAAATCATTCACTCCAATTGTCCAGAATGTTCAAACCAATCAAGAACAACTGTGGCCCATTGACATGGCACGTTGTCATCCATAACAATTCCATCATTTTTTTGTGAACATGAAATCTATGAAGGGCTGCAAATAGTCTCCAAGTAGCCAAACATTATCATTTCCATTCAACAATTGGTTTAATTGGACCAGAGTACACAGTACATTCCACAAAAACACAGCCCAAACCATTATGAAGCCAGCACCAACTTGCACAGTGCCTTGTTGACAACTCGGGTCCATGACTTCACGGGGTCTGTGCCACACTTTAACCTCACCAACAGCTCTTAACAACTGAAATTGAGACTCATCTGACCAAGGAATGTTTTTCCAGTTGTCCAGGGTCTAACCGATATGGTCACGATCCCAGGAGAGGTGCTATAGGCGATGTTATGTTGTTAGCAACTGCACTCGCGTTAGTCCTCTGCTACCATTGCCCATTACCACCAAATTTCACTGTCCTAATGGATATGTTTGTTGTATGTCCCACATTGATTTCTGTGGTCATTTCATGCAGTGTTGCTTGTCTGTTGGCACTAAAAACTCTACGTAAATGCTGCTGCTCTCAGTTGTTGCCACTATGTTATCCTCGGTGAGAGGTAAAGCCTGAAATGTGGTATTCTCAGCACACTGTTGATGCTGTGAATCTTGGAATATTGAATCCTGTAATGATTTCCAAAATGGAATGTTCCATACATCTAGCTCCAACTACCATTCCATGTTCAAAGTCTGTTAATTCCTGTAGTGTGGCCATAATCACTTCAGAAACCTTTTCACATGACTCACCAGAGTACAAGGGACAGCTCCACCAATGCGTGCCCATTTTTACCTTGTGCACATTATACTAACACCATCTGTATACGTGCATGTCACTAGCCCATAACTTTTGTCACCTCAGTGTATAGCCACTACAGGAAGTGTAAAAGTAAAGGGAGGAGGTACGCTTCAACTTTCTCAAAAGAACTATTTTAGTCGAGACTGTTTTAGGAAATACTTAAATATGGCTGGCTCAGACACAGTTCAGGGTACCACACCTGTAATTATGTGTCTGACTATGGCATATGTATCAAAAGTCATTCCATCATCTTTCACTGGTTCAAAGTTTCCATTTCACTTTGTGGTGTGTTAGAGAAACGATACACAGTAAGCTGCCAGAGTTTCCATTTCACTTTGTGGTGTGTTAGAGAAACAACACACAGTAAGCTGCCAGAGTTAAGCTCAAATTGGCATACTCTTAGAACCATCAATTTGTAGCTGGTAGGACCAAAATCTATTTGCCTCACACTAAAACTCATTACTAACCCACATTTGACAGAAAATATGAAAAAAACTTTGGTTCTAAAATCCCTATTTCAAAATCATTATTTTCAAAATTGCTACATATTATGGCAGAGTGCTACTTCTAATGTGGTCATGGCTGATTCCTTCTGTTAATTTCATTGCTGAACCAGCACTTTAATGGTTAAGTAACAATGTATATTATGCACAATATTTTTTTTCTGAAATCCATACAGTTATGGGTACAGGAATTTTGCATTCCATCTGCAAAGGGAAACCCCAATTATCTACTGTTTCAATTTTTATGACATTGTTTCTCCACTAGAGAAGTTTTACTACATCTAATTATTATCAACTGTACAATTTATGAGCACTGAGACAGAACCAATTAAGCAGCTTTTCCCCCCTCTTCACCACAACACTCTTAAGGGGGTGGTGGTGTTGGGGGGGGGGGGGGAGACAAACAAAGAAAGGGAGAAAATGATGCACCACAAAGGAATTATCTGAGAGATCTGTAGACATTGCTGGCCAAGGTAGGAATTGGCAAGCATGAAGACAAGCAGTAAAAACTGTCGCCTTATGCGGGCAGGCATTATCTTGCTGAAATGTAAGCCCAGGATGGTTTGCCATAATGGGTAACAAACCAGGGCGTAGAATACTGTTGATGTGCTGCTAAGTTGTAAGGGTGCCCCGGATAACAAGCAAAGGGATCCTCCTATGAAAATAAATGTAACCCCAGACCATTACTCCTGGTTGTCGGGCTGCATGGTGGGTGATAGCTACATTGGGATCCCACCACTGTCTGGGGCATCTTAGGACATGTATTCACTGGTCACTGGTGCTCAATTTGAAGATGTGTCTGGAGACATGCCAGACAGCAGTGGGATACCAACGTGACTGTCATCCACCATACAGCTTGACAACCAGGAGAGATGGTCTGGGGTGCCATGCCATTTCTTTTTATAGCAAGACTCCTTTGATTCTCATCTGCAGCACCCTTACAGCACAGTGGTACATCAATAACACTCTACACACTGTTTTGTTGCCCTTCATAGCAAGCCATCCTGAGCTTATATTTCAACAATATAATGCCCGTCCCCACATGGTGAAAGTTACTACAGCTTGTCTTCATGCTTGCCAATCCCTATCTTGGCAAGCAAAGTTGCCAGATCTCTCCCCAACTGAGAACGTTTGGAGAATTATGAGCAGGGGCCTCGAAGCATTTTGGGATTTTGACAATATAATGTGCCAATTGGACAGGATGGGGCACAATATCCATCATGAGGATGTCCAATAAGTATGTCAATCAGTGCCAAGCTGAATAACTGCTTCCATAAGGGCCAGAGGTGAACCAATGTGTTATTGACTTGCTGAATTTATAAGTACTTTCTCCTAAATAAATCATTCAATTTTTTCTGAAGTTGTAATCATTTGTTTATCTGTTGATGTACATTAGATCTGCCGATTTCTGCACCATTTGGGTAATTTCTTCATGGTGCACTGTCTTCTTTGTCGCAAAGTACATAAAGAGTGATATATCAGCAGTTATCACATATACTATTTTCTGGTCAACAGTTTCCTTTGTTAACTTTCATTATGGCCACTAAGCTGATACAATGAAATACAACAGAGGCTGTGGTGACAAAATTCATTACTCTGTTGTAGAGCATGCTAGGACTGCCACTAAACACATTACTTTTATTTTTTTCTTCCAAGACCTGTACCTTAAAACTTTGTAGCTCGAAAGTTCTTGTCCCCATCTGTCCACAATTTACTTTAATTAGAATTTATTTACATTTCTTTTACCTCTCTCTTTTATATTTGTGGCTTACCTTGTCCTTTCTTTCACTAATTACATCTTACTTCATTTTCCTATATTGATGTCTGTTTTTGTGTTGCCCAACTGCTTTTTTTCTACTATTTTTCAGTTCTCTCTGTTAATATCATTATTGTGTCACCTATGCATCTATTTTCAATCTACTCCCCTATATTTACTTTTTAAAATGCTGTTTTTCATCTTTTCAAATTTTATCTTCTGCAAGCTATCTTGTTGTTTTTCTTTTTATTCCTACTTGTCCTGAAAGTTAGCATTCATGTGACCTTTTTTCTTGCATTTAATTTTATATCTTTCGTAATGGACATAATCTAAGATCTGTAGGCTTCAACACAGTTATATATCTTTCGTAATGGACATAATCTAAGATCTGTAGGCTTCTTCACAGTTATATATCATTTAAGGAGTTCATATACCCTTTCAATTGTTTCTCAACTGATAAGGCTGATTAATATTAACATTTAGCTGCCCAACATAAATTTTAAAACATGAAATTTATTCTTCAACTCCACAGGTGTGACAACTGTCAATAACCATTCATTATAAAACCAGAAAAGTGAATTATTCTATCTACATTCTTCACAACCCACACACAATCATCTTTAGTGTTATTCTGATGTATATTTCATGGACTGAAGTTTTGGCATTAGTAATCACTGAACAGTTCCCATCACTTTACAGAGGAATACTACAGACATGATTTGGGGCTATTAGCCACAAATGTTCACATCAGTAATACTCAGTTTCCACTCCTTTCCAAACAGATGCTTAAGAAGATATTTTGGGATATAAAAAAATAAGTGCTTGACTTAGTGTTTCCTTAATGCTTCAGACATCTGATATTATTTTGATTTCACTTACAAGATTATACTACCTCTGACTCATTGAATTTATTAATTAATGCTGCTATCAGAACATAAATTTCCATTTTTCACATCCTACTTCATTATTAACAAACTTTTATAAACACATACCTTCAAATTATACATATATAGGCTCTTTAGTCTGTCTTTGCATTTCTTTAATGGAGCAATATCATCCACTCTCGTGCAAGAAATATCTAAGCTCTCTAGGAATGGCAAGTCTTCGGTAACTATTTCCAACCCATGTCGGTTAAACTCTGTCCAGCTAACATTTAAGCAGCGTAGGTTGCGAAGTTTCGAAAGAGCAACTACTACACAATATCTGAAAAGAAAGTGAGTCATACTTATAATGTGAGTATTCACTGAATATATATACAAAACAACAAAAATCATTTTGGAGCTGTGAAACATAGTGGTAGAAAGCCAATATACATTAACAAAAGTATGGTTGGAATTTAGGTGTTAATGACAAACAAGATACAGAATTTCAAAACTCAATACTTCAGTATGAAACTATAAATACAGTAAACAACAGGCAGAGATGCAACACATTCTATAGAAAACAAAAATGAAACTCAAAGCTCTAAATATCACAAACGCAACAAAAGAAAGCATTATTAACTATGGCAGAAGAAGAAAGCACGTTTACTGAAGAAATTATAATAATAATGCAGACAGCAACATATCTTCTCCCAGTATAACAAACCTAGGGAAATTTATAATGGCCATGCGGGATTAGCCGAGCGGTCTAGGGTGCTGCAGTCATGGACTGTGCGGCTGGTCCCGGCGGAGGTTCGAGTCCTCCCTCGGGCATGGGTCTGTGTGTTTGTCCTTAGGATAATTTAGGTTAAGTAGTGTGTAAGATTAGGGACTGATGACCTTAGCATGACATAAGATTTCACACAAATTTGAACATTTGAAATTTATAATGAAACAAAACAATCGTATGGCATTACTGGCCAGAAGACCCCATCTGTTGTTGTTTGGCTACCTGGTGCAAGTCTTTCTATTTGATGCCACTCCAGAAAACTACATGTCGATGAAGGTGAAATGAAATAATTAGGACAATACAAACAGTAACTGCCTGAGTGAAGAAAATCTCCAACCTGGTTGGGAATCAAACCCAAGACCTCATGATCTAGAAGCAGTGATGTTAACCAGTAGACCAAGATCTGTGTATGGGAAATGTATATGTAGATGAACTGTGTTATTACCTACTGGTACCCAGTGACGAACAGCACTTGGTAATAACACAGTGGCTCAGTGGACTGGCTCCTCATGCGGACCTGAAATCGGTCTGATGATCGTAGTTACACAACCAAAATCAGTAACCCAGGTAAAATTATTCACCCACACTTCCCTCCATTGCCAAACTGATGATTCCTTGATGCCTCAAGATGTGTCTTAGCAACCAATCCCTTCTTTTAGTCAAGTTGTGCCATAAATTTCTTTTCTCCCCAACTCAATTCAGTATTTCTTCATTAGCTACCCAAACTAAACATCAAATTGTCAACATTCTTATGTAGATTAGCTTTTCAAAAGCATCTATCCTCTTATCATTTGTAAAGTTTATCTTTCACATTTCTCTTCCTATAAGGCTGCACTCCACACCTCCAAGACTTCAGAACAGACGTCCTAAAACTTGGAGTTTAATGTTAGCAAATTTCTCTGTTTCAAAAGTGCTTTTCTTGCTGTTGCCAGTCTGCATTTTTTGGCCATCATAGTTATTTTGTTGCACAAATAACAAAATTCATCTAGTAACTTTAGTGTCTCATTTTCATATCTAATTTCCTTGGCATCAAAGATTTTATCCACTGTATTCAACTGACCTTCAAGGCCTTTGGCATTCCTGATACAATTACGATGGCATCAGCAAACCACATAGTTTTTATTTCTTCTTTGTGAACTTTAATTCCCTTTACAAATTTCTCCTCCATTATCTTTACTGCTTGCTCAATGTACAGACTGAACTACACTGCAGATAGGCTACAAATCTGTCACCCTCCCTCCGTAACTACTGCTCCCCGTTTTATGTTCTTTGATTCTCATAACTTGTCTATTTTGTGTACAAGTTGTAGATTACTTTTCATCACTATATTTTATCCCTGTTACCTCCAGAATTTCAGAGTGTGTATTCTAGTCAAAGTCTGTCCATTTCCTAAGATAAGTCATAAGATAAGTGCTGTGTAATGTGTTTCTACATTTCTCCAGAACCTAAACTGAACTCACCTGAACTTGGCCTCTACCACTCTTCTGTTAATAATTATTGTCAGTATATTGCAAACATGACTTTTTAAATGAATGGTTCCATAAAATTTACATGATCTCATTTTTTAGATGTCTGTATTTGGTTGCTTAACTTACTAGATTTTTGTATTTTCTCCTGTGTTACCCAAGGATTTCGACTGGACCTTGTCTTTCTGACTATTTGATCCTCTGTTGTTATTATTTCATCTCTCAAAGCTACTCATCTGCCTTATACTGCATTACTTTCCTCTGATTCAGTCAATCATTACCTAATGCTCCCAATGAAACTCTCAACAACATACAGTTTTTCCAGTTTATCCAGGTCCCATCTTCTTAATTCCTTCCCAACTTTCTGCAGTTTCTTCAGATTTATTCTGCAGTTCATAAGCAATAAACTGTGGTTGGATGACTGATGACCTTAGATGTTTAGTCCCCCTTAAACATCCCCCCCCCCCAAACAACTATGGTTGTTCTGTAGCTTAAAATCTGGTTTGAAATCTGTTTTACCATTATATAATTTATCTGAAACCTTGCAGAGTCCCCAGATACAAACTCCTTTAATGATTCTTAAACCAACTGTTTGAAATGATTAAAGTGTGCTCTTCAAAAAGTTCTAACCCTCAGGGATAGGATAGGATATGGTGGATATGGGCGCTCAACAGTGTAGTCTTTAGCACCCGAACGGAAACAACAACGGACGAGTGTCACTAAAATGCAGCAAGTGCTAAAAGAGGACTAAAATTAAAATTGAAAGGCTACATAGGCAGTTTGCACGTCAACAGTTGCAAAGTGGAATGCAGCACATAAAGAGGATAACTGCAAGAGAACGTAGGTGAAATTGTTAAAATGAAGCACACAGCACATGTTTGGAACTGGCCTATTACAAGTATAAAAAGGAGTGGTAAGCCACTCGGCAACACACTAAAAATTCCAACCTAAAATTTTTGGCTGAAGCCCAGACACATCACAGTACCTTAAAACTTTCTTGACACTCGCCTTGTCATCGGCTAGAATCGAGGGCAGATCCCCACTAATATTAACTTCCGCCCTGATAGAATGATATAAATCACACTCAAATAAAATGTGATTCGTACGCCACAGGCATCACACAGGGGGGGTTCCTCTCGCCGTAGTAAGAAGGCATGCGTAAGAGGACAGTGCCCTATGCAAAGACGTGTAAGGGTCACTTCGTTACGCCTAGGTGACCGGCAGGAGGAACACCACGGCTGGATGGTGGGTTTCACCAACCGCAGCTTATTTTCCCTCACCGCCAGCCATTCCTCCTCCCACAATTCCATACACTTCCGCCGCAGCACAGAAACAATACCTTGCAAAGGAATAGAACATTGTGTCACCTCCGGTAATCTGCAGGCATCCTTGGCAGCTCTATCAGCTTGTTCATTTCCCCGTATGCCCACATGCCCTGGCACCCAGCAAATGACACTTGCTTGCCCTGTCGTTGAAGGATGTACAGTTGGTCGTAAATCAGATGTTCCAACTTCTCCGCTGGGTACAGGTTCTGCAGTGACTGTAATGCACCCATTGAGTCAGAGCAAATTAGAAAGTTTTTGCCCTGAGTACACCGTATCTGCTCCAATGCCTTCAGAAAAGTGAAGTTCTGCAGAAAAAACGGTGTATTCCTGGGGAAGGCGAATCCTGATGACACGTTCGGGGAACACTACTGAGCAGCCAAGAAAATCCCCCTGTTGGGATCCATCAGTGTATACTACTGTAAAACCATGATGCCTATCTAAAATGTTAAAAAATAAAGATTTGAAAGTAAAATCTGATGTACTGTCTTTCTTAAAATTTGGCAAATCTAAAATCAGTCTGGGCCTCTGGAGGAGCCAAGGTGGGTATCTGCTCCAACCTCGACATGAAACATTAAAACCAGTCACACCCATCTCTAAAATGCAATCCTTTGCACGAATCCCAAAGGGCCTTGTTGCTCGTTGCCGGTTGCGAAAAAGCCTTTCCAGTGGAGGCCAAGCAACAGTGTCGTATGCAGGCGTGTATGGTGTGGATAAAGTTTTATAGGCCTGGTGCATCATGTAGATGCTGCCGGAGGTGAAGTGGCGGTTCACCTGCCTCTGCACACAGGCTCGGTATGGGGCTCGTTCTGAACGCCCCAGTGGCCAGCCGAATCCCCTCATGGTGCACCACATCCAACAGCTTCAAATAAGACCCATACACCATGCATCCATAATCAAGCAGGGGCCGCACGAAGGCTCTGTAAAACCGGAGCAGACAAGTCCTGTCTGCTCCCCATGTGAGGTGACTAAGACATTTTAAAATAGACAGCACCTTAAGAGACCGTTTTTTTCAGTTCCTTAATGTGTGGCAGCCACGTAAGCTTAGAATCAAAAGTGAAGCCCAGAAACTTCACCGTGTCTTTAAAATTCAGAACGGTGTCCCTCATCCTCAACTCAGGAAAGTCAAAAATAGAACGAGAACGGTTAAAAAGAACACACACCGACTTATCAGTTGAAAACTGAAAACCACTCCTCTGTGCCCAGTCATCCAAATGTCGGAGAGTGAGTTGCAACTGACGAGTCATCGTTGCAAGGCTGGAAGAAGAGCAAAATACAGAGAAATCGTCCACAAACAAGGAACACTGCACAGGACTTTTCACAACAGACGTAATACTATTAATAGCAATAGCAAAGACCGTCACACTTAAAACACTACCTTGAGGGACACCGTTCTCTTGTTCAAAGCGACTAGACAGTACGTCTCCGACTCGGTACCGAAAATAACGTGGCGACAGGAAGGACCGAATAAAATTGGGAAGACATCCACGAAAACCCCATTCGTGGAGCTGCCTGATGATAAGATGCGTCCAAGTAGTGTCGTATGCCTTTTCAATGACAAAAAATATTCCCAACAGGTGATGCTGGCGCAGGAAAGCCTGTTGCATGGCCGCCTCCAGGAGGGCCAGGTTATCAAAGGTGGAGCGATACCTCCTGAACCCACACTGAAAGCGACTAAGGAGTTGTCTGGATTCTAGCATCCCGACAAGGCGGCAGTTGACCATCCGCTCCAAGGTCTTGCCCACGCAGCTAGTGAGGGCAACACTACGGTAACTACCCGGGCACGTGCGGTCTTTCCCAGGTTTTAAAAGAGGAATTAAAATTGCTTCACGCCACGAGTCGGGGAAGTGACCGGACATCCAAACTAGATTAAAAAGTCGCAGGAGGATTTCTTTATTTCTCCCTGTGAGGTGCCGCAGCATGCTATAGTGGATTCTATCCTGACCAGGGGATGTATCACAAGCCCCACACAATGCAGAATCCAGTTCCCACGTGGAAAATGGGCGGTTGTACTCTTCGGTATTGGGTGAGCGGAAGTCAAAACTGCTCCTCTCAGCAGCCACTCTGTGGGGCTGGAAAGCTGGATTCTGACTGGCAGTTGCAGTAATAGCTGCAAAATGAGACGCCAGAGACTGGGCAATATCTTTTGGAGTCATGTGGAGAGTACCATTCCACATTATAGCAGCCATAGGGCACCTCCCACCTCTCCCAGAAATCCTCCTGATGGTCTCCCATACAATGGAACTTCGTGTAGAACGATTAATGGTGTTAAGGAACTGCTGCCACGACCTCTTCTTGCTCTCTCGTATAATCTGACGACACTTTGCCCTCGCCACCCAAAAAGCTGCAAGGTTCTCTACAGTTGGCCGGCATTTGAACCTACGCAGAGCTGCCCGCCTAGCCCTGATTGCACAGCGGCATTCGTCGCTCCACCAAGGGACAGGCTGCCGCTTTGGTTGTCCTGTGGACTGTAGGATGGACGCTTCACTGGCGCGGTGGATCTCTTCAGTAATATGATCCACCCATTCCTGGACATTGACCCGATGTTCAAACTGGGCGAGTTGACTATACAGTGCCCAGTTGGCTCTACCGAGCACCCATCGAGGTGGTTTCCTTTCTGGTTCCACTGCATGTGGCAGGTGAATCCGGATGGGGAAGTGATCGCTGCCATGTAAGTCATCAACCACTTCCCATGCAGCAGTGTGGGCGATGGCTGGAGAGCAAAGCGATAGATCAATGGCAGAGAACGACCCAGTTGCAATGCAAAAGTGCGTGCTTTGACCTGTATTTAGCAAATGGGCACTGGTAGACAGAAGAATCCTCTCAATTGCTCTACCCCTGGGGCAAGTACTCACAGAGCCCCAAAGCATATTGTGTGCATTAAAATCACCACATAGGATGAAGGGGTGGGGGAGCTGTGTAAGAAGATCACTGACAGCCTCCTCGTCAAGCACATCTTGTGGGGGCAGGTAAAGCGAACATACTGTTAGCATATGGCGCACATGTACTAATATTGCAACTGCCTGTAAATCCGTCGTGAGGGAGAGAGGCGAGGAGTGGTAGTCGGTGTTGACGACGATACCTACTCCTCCTCGAGCTCTCTGTCCACTCAGGTCATCCTTTTTGTGGAGGACATAACCACGTAGCTCTGGGGTGTATGTTTCACTGAAATTTGTCTCTTGCAGACATACACACATAGGTCTATCCTGAATCAATAGACGTAGTTCCTCCACATGTGTCCTGAACCCTTGCAGGATCCATTGTAGTATGGGAGCCATCACGGTGGTTGTATTTTCTGCCTCTCTTTCCGCCGAGGTGGGGAGACTGCAGCGGGTGGAGGCTCAGTCTTGGGGCGAGATGATTGCCCCATATTCTCAGACTCCATCAGCTCTGGGGAAGAGTCTGATGAAGCATCTAGCGGGACCACATTAACATGATCCGAGGGTTTACCAGCCAATTTAATCTGTTGGTGCTGCTTCACATGTGCTTTCCTTTGTTTAGAGGGCTTTGCTGGAACCGGCGCTGGGGCGTTTATGACCATACTGGGCTTTGGAACAGCCTCAGCAGTCGGAGATGCCTGGGGCTCTTCAATGTGAGCTACTGTACCTTTCTCTGCTGTTCTAGGAGGGGCTACAGGCTCTGATACAGTTGCTGCCTTGCAAGTGCACTGACATGTGCACGTGTTCGTGCCAGCACCAACAACCTCCGTCTGTGTAGATGCATCGACCTTCAGAGGCGGCTTCTGAACAATGGAAGCAAAGGACGTAACGAATGTGGGGGGCTGCATGGCCTTAAAGATCTTTTTGGCTTCACTGTAGGGGATACGCTTAGTTGTTTTTATTTCTTGTATTTTACGTTCCTCTAGGAAGATTCTACAGTCCCTACTCCAAACAGGGTGGCTTTCAGAACAGTTTATACATCTGACAGGCGACGAACAGTCAATTCCGTCATGGGCAGCCTTACTACAGTTGCCACACATCACTTCTTCCTTACATCCTAGAGTTGTATGCCCAAAACGCTGGCACTTAAAACAGCGCATTGGGTTTGGGACATAAGACCAGACGTTTAGTCGAAGAAATCCTGCCTTGACGTGTTCTGGGAGTTTGGGGGTATTGAAAGTAAGAATGAAGGAGTCTGATTTCACCAGGTTCCCATCCACCCTTTTCATGATGTTCTGAATGTCAACAATTCCCTCCTGAGCCCACCCACTCTTTAATTCTTCTACAGGAATGTCCGCGAGATCCCTACAGGTAACAACACCCTTACTGGAGTTCAGGGTGCTGTGAAGCTCTGTATCGATAGTGTATTCCCCCAAGCTTTTAGCTGTTTGAATGTTAACTGCTTGCTGAGCAGTTGATGTTTCAACAAGCAGTGTCCCATTCCGTAAACGCTTCACTGATTTTAAAGTTCCAGCTATTCCTTCTAGACCCTTTTGGATATAGAATGGCAAAACCTTTTCAAAGAAACCCTCTTTCCTTTTTATAATTAAAAACACATTCTGGTTTTCAGTATGTGCTCTGTTACTCTGAACTGCTGTACGTTTGCTGACGCCGGAGTCAGGAGGACTGGCTAACCTAGCCCTCTTGTTGGATTGGGCGGTAGTGCCTACCAGCGGTCCACACATAGCCAGCAAAAAATTAGGAGGAGGAAAAGAGGAAGAATTCGTTGTCTTCATGGTCGTCCCACGAGCAGCTAGGGAAACTTACGTCCATCCAGACAGAGCCCCGCATGCCTGGATAAGCCTTGTACAACTGAGGTGGGGCAGGTTCCCCAGAGGTTGCCCGCTAGCGACTGTTCCACCTCAACAGCCATGCATCTTATCGGCGCGCAGCACACCTTAAGATTGAAGGTTTTTTTTATATATGTATGTGGCGTCCTCGCGATCCAGGCAACCAAGCCAAGATCCCCGGTCCCTAAGACACACAACGTTCCACCGTTGCGCCAAACGGTGGTCGCTGAAGCATGCCCAGAGCTTACGGTATCAGCAGACTGGCGGCACACACCAGTCCACAG